>NC_057723.1:75607744-75654371 GCF_004010195.1 Chiloscyllium plagiosum
ACCATAACATAAATGCTGCCCCCTCCATACTTCACCTCGGCTCTGATGAAGAGTCATCTAGACTCGAAATATTAACTTACTTTCTCTCCATGGATGCTGTCTGACCTGCTGTGATCCCCAGCATTTCAAGTGAGGTTTGATATTTTGCAGCTTATGGTAATGCTACTGGCTTAAAGGTCTTAGGTAGCCATTTCAGAATGGAAATAAATTCACAGGCCATCCACACTGTGCTCTGAGGTACAATATCAGTCATCCAATTGTAACAGTGCTGCTCCTTTAACAAAGTTATGCTGTCCTTGGCTTTATTTTCAGAGAGGCCGTAAAAACAGCAATTCTAAAAAGTCTAGCTTGGATGGGTTTTAGGGTCAGTTTGATTATAGTTAACAGATACTGTCTCAGGAAAAAGGCTTTCAAGTTATTATTTAAAAAGCACTTGTACAATGAAAGGGGAGTGGCCAGTTCTCCCAGGTCAGCTTTTCTCTGGTTTGGTTTGGTCTGGTCTGGCTGTTCACTGGAGGCAGTCAGTCAGTTGTGAAGATGCTGGACCCAAAGAAGCAGGTCCATGCTGATCCTCCCTCTCTCTGACATCTCTCCTGTCAGACCCTGGGTTTGATTTTACCTTTTGTGCCAAGGGATGTTTCTGGGGATTATTGGAATTATTTGGACCAGCATCATTAAGCTGGGATGGTCTGTTGGGTTTTCAGAGAGTTTAAGCTATTTGGTATTCTGTTCTGTTTTGTTTGTGCTTCATTCGGTAATCCTGTAAATAAATTGTTTTATTTAAAACTACGTAGTTTGACCAACTGCATCCCTCCTGGGATATCAACTCTACACCAGCTTAAAACAACTAGTAAAGTTAGTTTACTTGAAATGTTTTGAGAGGGTCTGGCCTGGTCCATAACACAATCGATACAACAGATTCCAACTGATCCAGAGGCATTGATTTGCAAGTTTGCAAGTTTGGATCAACTGTTACAAGTGGGCAGGGTCAACTTGGTAAAATCCTCATTTCCCAGCCAGAAAATCATGGGTTCAAATCTGACAACACACACCAAAGCTCAAATCTAACAATCTGGTGCAGTACTCAGAGAATGCAGCACTGTTCGCGATGTTTCCTCAGATGAGACATTAAATTGAAGCATCATCTGCTCTCTCAGACAGACAGAAAATATTTGACAGCAACATTTCTAAGAAGATTGGGGCTAACTTCCAGTCTCCTGCCAAGTAATTTATTACACAAGCACAGATCATCTGGCTATGATCAGATTGCAATCTGTGGGCATTCACTCTGTGTAAATTAGCTGCTGTATTTTCTACATTACAGAAGTGTATACACTTCTAAAATATTTCATTGCCTTTAAAGTGCTTTAAGGCATCCTTTGATCATGAAAGGTACCACATAAGTGTAACTCTCTTCTTATTTACCACTCCAGGCAATAATGACCATATCTAATCCAACGTGGCTTAAATAAAGAATCCAAATTATTCAACTGATACCCAGATGTGCTTGTGCCAAATTATTTATATATTTCTGATCTTGCTTCCAGTGAATGCTATTCAGGGGGACTGCACTAGTCTTTAATTTCACACCAAAAGTCAGCATCAAAAAAGCCCTGAAAACTAACATGCTGGAAATCATAGCGGGTCAGGCAGCATCCGTGGAGAGAGAGCAAGCTAATGTTTGGAGTTGAGATGACTCTTCGTCAGAGCTGATGTGAAGTGTGGAAGGGGCAACATTTATGAAACAGTGGGGGCGGAGTGGCGTGCTGGGGGAGAAAGGGTGTTGATAGAATAGATTAAGTGATGTTCGCTCTTCCCTCTCCACACTCCAGTGGGACTGTCCCTCTTTCCAGTCTGGCAGTTGAACACACCATTGTTCTGCCATTCTCACATTCCAATCAATTAATCTGAACCACCAACACCCTTTCTCCCCCAGCACGAACCCACTCCACACACCCCATCCCCACCCCTCCCCCGCTCCACTCAAAAAAAGCCCTGGCTAGTTACCCCAGTTTAGATGCGATGTCCATTCTTTTGGGAATCACCCAAAAGTATAAGCAGATGATGGGCAACTAGAAGGGATAAAGGTCTCTTCACACGACGAACCCAAGTTCAGAAGACCTCAATTTACAATGGCGACAGTTTCATGTCATGTCTTGTTATGGTGAAGTTGAAGTAAATCGATTCATTACAAAATAATTAAATATTTCATTGTGCATGTCGCATCATCAGAAGATCAGAAGTCACATGACACCAGGTTATAGTCCAACAGGTTTATTTGAAATCACAAGTTTTCAGAGCTTCGTCAGGTGAAGTGGGCAGTGCTCAAAAAGCTTGTGATTTCAAATAAACCTGTTGGACTATAACCTGGTGTCGTGTGGCTTCTGACCTTGTCCACCCCAGGCACCTCCACATCGTCACAAAGGAGCATTGTTGACTGGGTTACCCGGTTAAGAGTTTTCAGGGATACAGCAATGGAAATTGAGAGGACAAAGTGTGAACAAAAAAAGCACGATTACTCACAGGTTCTTGATGTCAACAATACCACGGAATGCTTTACGGGGAAGAGCTTGGATTCGGTTCTCACTGAAGTCGCTGTTAATAAGAAGAACTGGATTTACAACTGGGCAATTTGAATCAGGTGGCAACAAGAAAGACAGTGTCTGTTAAATCATAGCAACCCTTCACTCCCAATGACTGGTTTCAAACAAAGTGCAATTATCTTAAACAAAAACAGAAATGGCTGGAAAAGCTCTGCAGGTCTGGCAGCATCTGTGAAGAGATAAATCAGAGTTATCAGAGTTAACACTTTGGGTCCAGTGACCCCTCCTCAGAACTGATGGTAGCTGGGAAAAATGTTGTTTTTTATGCAGAAGTGGGGTAAGGGTTAAGGAGTAAATGATAGGTGGGGATTGTGCCCAAAGAGAGAGAAGTTGTACAGACAAAGGATGGACAATAGTCTGGCTGGGAGAATGAATAGCTACAAGTGGGGACTGTTAGCAGCTAACAATGGGTTGTGTGTAGTAATGGACCATGTGATAACAAGGCCTTGGGTGTGGGGATTGGGCTAAGGACATGGGAGAAGGTGCCTCAAGCCCTAAGTTTTTTGAACTCGATACTGAGAAGGCTGTAGACTTCCCAAATAGAAAATGAGGTGCTGTTCTTCCAGCTTGCGTTTAGCTTCACTGGAGCACTGCAGAAAGCCTGAGACAGAGATGTTGGCCAGGGAACAGGGTAGACGTTCTGCAAAGCAGTCACCCAATCTACGCTTCGCTTTCCCCAACGTAGAGGAGACCACATTGTGAGCAGCGAATGCAGTCGACTAGATTGTGTGAAGTGTAGGTAAAGTATTGCTTCACTGGAAGCTGTGTTTGGGCTCTTGGATACTGAGGAGGGAGGAAGCAAATGGGCAGATTTGACACCTTTGGAGGTTGCAGGGGAAGGTACTGTGGGAGGATGGTGGGAGTGAAGGAGGAGTGGTCAAGGGTGTCCTGGAGGGAACGTTCCTGTGGAAAGCAGATAGGGAAGGGATGGGAATATGTGTCATCCCACTGGAGGTGGTGGAAATGGCGGCTAATGATCCTCTGGATGTGGGTGCTGGTGGGATGGTAGGTAAGGACCGGGGGATCCTATCGCTGTTGTGGGAGGGAAGAGAGAGGGTACGGGCTGGCGTGTGGGGGATGGGTCAGACCCGGCTGAGGTGCCAGGGAATCATTGGTTGAGGAAGACGATGGACATCTTGGAGGCCGCCTCGCTGAAGGTGGCATCATCAGAACACATGCGAAGGAGATGGAGGAACTAGGAGAATGGAATAGTCATTACAGGGTGCAGGGTGTGAGCATGTGTAGTCATGGTGACTGTGGGAGTTGGTGGGGTTGTCGGAGATATTGGTGGCCTGTCTATCCACAGAAATAGAAACAGAGACGTCGAGGAAGGGACGAGTCAGAGATGGACCAGGTGAAGGTGAGAGCGGGGTGGAAGTGGAATTGATCAACCTTCCCGATTTCACATGAGAGAGGGAAGCAGCACTGATGACATCATTGATATATCGGAGAAGGAGTTGTGGGTAGAGGCACAGAACAAGGAATATCCCACGTGACCCACAAAGAGACTGGCATAGCTGGGGCCAATGTGGGTATCCATGGCCATCTCTCTGACCTGAAGAAAGTGGGAGGAGTTAAAATAGAAGCTGTTGAGGACGGGGATGGACTCAGGCAAGTAGAGGAGTGTGGTGGTAGGTGGGGACAATTCAGGCCTTTGCTTCAGGCGGAAGCAGAGAATCCTGAGACCATCCTGATGAGGGACAGGTGTGGAAAGGGATCGCACGTCCACAGTACTTGATGCACAGTCAGAACAAACCCATTTTCATGCACAACTCAATAATTATCCAGTTTGCATGTATTAGTAGAAGGGCTCTGTTATAAAAGAACATTAGTAATTGTTTATCTGCGCATTATGTCCAGAGATTTTAGCAAATTAAAAATAAATGATTTTCACATTCCAAACCTTTTAAATTAAGTTTTGGCAACGTTCTTCCAAGTATAATAACAAGCTAATCAATGGTAACAATGATGGATTTACTGTCTATCAAACAATGCAGTGATTTGTCATAAAATGGAAGCCATGAGAGGAAAGAGTTTGCTTCCAGAAGAAGACAGCTACACAGACAAATTGCATTTTATAAAGTGTGTTTCTCAAGGCAGGGAGAGGGAGACAAAGACAGAAGTAAACAGCAGATGCAAGCAAACTGAAGAGTACAGGGGAGACAGCCAAGGATCTGGAGATGTTGCTCACGCCACATAATTCATGACTTGGAGGTGCCGGTGTTGGACTGGGGTGGACAAAGTTAAAAATAACCTGGTGCTGTGTGAGTTTTAACTTTGTCCATACAATTTAGTAACTCTGTCAACAGGGGGAATGTACGAGACTGAGAAGGAGGCAGACAGGGTGAGATAAAGGGAGAAAAAACTAACTTGAGAGTGCGTGAGAATACAAAGCAAGTGGCTGTAATGAGAGAGATAGAAGAGGAGATGGGATAAAACAGGATGGAATGGAAAGTGACTGAGACCGTAGGAGGGAAAGAGCGAGGGACTGATAGGACAGGAGACTAAATGAGGTAATGAAAGAAAAGTGAAAAGAGAACAGAGCAAGGGGGTTAGAAAGAGGCTAAGAGAATATGAAGCATAAATGGGCAGGTGACAGGAAGGGAGGGAAAGGGAGAGAGAGAATAGGGCTGTTTTGTGTGTGTATGCGAGATACAGAGACAGAGAGAATAGAACAGCCTATTTTGTGTGTGAGGAACAGAAAGAGAGAGCAAGAAAGTAAGACTGGCGTTATGGAATTTACAGAAAGTTCTTCACTTGCATTAACGTTGCACAGTTACAGGAGCTCCTGCTTCGCCTTTACAAACTTTTGACCTCAGCTCTGTAACAGGGCCAGCTGCACAGGACTCAACAGGGAAATGTTACATCTTTGATATAGCAGGCAGTGTGTGTGAACTCGACAAAACAAAACTCCGAAGAAAGAATCGCCATGATCATATATTTACTACATCCCAGCTTAAGATAGCTGATGTCTGATGTTGGGGCGGTGATTGTACTCCCGTGGTCACAGGTTCAGACCCACTGACAGCTCTAAATGGGGAGCCTCTCAATTGAATCTCTCTTGACTCCATTTCGAGATGATTTTTGACTCGCTTTCTCTGGCAAAGGGAGGTGTCAATGAAAAACGTGCCAATCTTGTTTGAAACACAATATGAATAAAAATAATCTGACATGTAAACCAGTTGCTCAGAGGCTGACACTAATAACCACCATATGAAAATACATTGGGGGGGGGGGGAGGAGGGGGAACATTTGTCTGTCTATTGATCTGCTCATCTCGAAAAAGAGAGTAGGATGGGATGGGGTTACAGCAACAGGCTATGGCTAATTTTGGAACAGGTCTGAAATGTTTACTGAAGTCAGGGCTCTTCAAACCAGTAAGCATGAAGAGGTCGGTAAAGCTCCTCTGGAGTCAAGATTAATGTGGTGCTGGAAAAGCACAGCAGGTCAGGCAGCATCCGAAAAGAAGGAGAATTGACGTTTCAGGCAAAAGCCCTTCGTCTGGAGATTAGTCAGAACGTTGGTTCACTTGCTGTGGAACACGTCATGCCTGTCACACTCTCAGTCCATCTATTAATGACGTTTTCACCCATGCTTTTGTCACCTCCAGAATTTGACTCTTTCAATGGTTCTCTGACTGGCCTCTTATTCCTCACAGTCTGAGAGTTCAGCTTCTCCAACGATTTCCTGCTGTTTTCTGTCCAACTCCCAAGCCTGGTGTGGAGGTGTTGCTGTTGGACTGGGGTGGACAAGGTCAGAATCAAGATTAGAGTGGTTCTGGAAAAGCACAGCAGGTCAGGCAGCATCCGAGGAGCAGGAAAATCGACATTTCAGGCCGGAGCCCTTCATCATTCCTGGTGCTTTTTCAGCACCACTCTAATTTTGACTCTAATCTCCAGCATCTGCAGTCCTCACTTTTGCCTGGACAAGGTCAAAAATTAGACAACACCAGGTTATAGTCCAACAGGTTTATTTGAAATCACAAGCTTTCGGAGCGCTGCTTCTTCATCAGGTGATGAAGGAGCAGTGCTCCAAAAGCTTGTGATTTCAAATAAACCTGTTGGACTATAACCTGGTGTCGTATGACCTCCAGCTTCCAAGTGCTGCACATTGTTTCTGTCTGGCAATGCCTGATCTCCCCAACACAGTCAATTTAAAATTCCCGACATTGGGTTGAGGCTGCCTTGTCACTTTCTCCCGTTCTATCTCTGTGGATACTTTCAACCCGAAAGCTTTGCTGTCAAAGAATGTTTTGTTCTTCCACTTGTGGCCTTTTGTGCATGTCTGTCTGCCTTGCTGTTGGTTGCCATACTGTCAACCTTACTCTTCAATTTCCTCCCTCAGCTCCTCAGCCGTCCATTCCATTCTACCCTGTCCAAACCCATCGCTTCAACTAAATGTTTGGTCACCTTTCCTATTTGTTTCTTCTTTAGCTTGATGTCCCATTTCATCTGCCCGTCCCTATTTAAATTTCGACTCTCAGCCTTGACCTCACAGAGGAGAGACAGGATGGTCACAGCCACCTTCCCCTTCCCACCCGAAAATCAATGCCCGGAATGGGCAAGTTGGCCTTTGGCATCTGCTCATCACAACTGAGACAAGGGTGCCTGCTGAAAATGAATTCAGTTTCCTGGCTCACTATCGCCATCTCGGGCATAGTCAGACCACTCCACACCCCACCCACACAAACCAATATATACAGATAGGCCGATAACTACACATTCCCAAAATAGCTCGCCAACATTGCTCCTGAACGCACCACAGTGGGAAGTCGAGGTGCTCTGATGAAGAGTCACCAGACTCCAAAATGTTAACCCTGCTTTCTTCCCTCAGATGCAGCCAAACCTGCTGAGTTTTGCCAGCCATTGTCTGGGTTTTCTTTTGCTTCTGATTTCCAACAATCACAGTCCTTTGTTTTACTTAAGGAAAGAAAGGTTCACCAAGTTTCAAGGAGAAACCAAACAATGGCCTGGATAAGGTAGTGCTACTGATGGCAAAACTGCCAGCGTTTGCTGGCATTACTCCTGTGCGAGTGACAGCAACTTGGGTAACCAGGATGTTGCCGGGTATGGAAGGGTTGGGTTTTGGAGAAAGGCTGGATAGGTTGGGACTTTTCTCACTGGAGTGTAGGAGGTTCAGAAGTGACTTGAAAGAAGTTTATAAAATCATGAGGGGTAGGAGATAGGGTTAATGGTAGTTGTCTTTTTTCTAGGGTGGGGGATTTCAAGATGAGGAGGCACATTTTTAAGATGGGAGGAGAGACTTAAGAAAGACATGAGGGGGAATTTTTTTACACAGAGGGTGGTTCGCATGAACATTCTGTGGAAGTGGTGGATATGGGTATAGTTGCAACATTTAAAAGACATTTGGATAAGTACATGAAGAGGAAAGGTTTGGAGGGATATGGGTCAGGAGCAGGCAGGTGGGACTAGTTGTGTTTGGGATAATGGTCAGCATGGACTGGTTGGACCGAAGGGTCTGTTTCCGTGCTGGATGGAAACATACATTTAACATGAGGTCAAACCTGTAAATCCAAAAGACACTGCTCAAGATTTAACATTTCTCCAATAATTATACTATTGTGGTAACCCCCACCTCCAAACCCAATCAATTAGAAATCACTGAATTGACATTAATTTTGTAAAAACCTGCAAAGAACCTCATACTTAATCGAATGAGGTGTGACAGGGTATTTAATGGTACACAAAGTTTAGTAAGAGTCAGCATTCAACATAAAACAACCTTCCAACTGTGGAAGGCTACATTTCTCCACGATAAGACATTGCTCACATTTCTAAAATCATAGAATCCCTACAGTGTGGAAACAGGCCATCTGACCCAACAAGTCCACACTGATCTTCCAAAGAGCAACCCACCCAGACTCACTCCCCCATCCTACTACTCAACTTTTAACCCCGACTAATGCACGTAACCTACACATCCCTGGACACTACGGGCAACTTAGCATGGCCAATTCACCCTAACCTGCACATCTTTGGATTGTGGGAGGAAACCAAAGCACCCAGAGGAAATCCACCCGCAGGAAAAATGATAATTATCTAAAAATGTTTGTCAAGGCATTGACCTGGGATTTTCTGATGACCAGTCTGTCATTATTCCAGAGGAGATGGGAGCTGGGCATGGGGTGTCTCCAGGGAACTTTCTGAACAATTCCATACATCTGGAACCCTCTAAGAGTCTCCATTTAACTTGGAGATTTTGGAGGGTTCTATGAAATTGAGTAGACAGTTTCGCATGAGAAGTTTAGGATATTAGTTAAGTTAAGACAGTGGAGGCAATGGCTCAGTTGTATTGTCGCTAGGCTATTACCCCAGAAACTCAGGTAACATTCTGAGAACCTGAGTTCAATTCCTACCATGGCAGATGGTGGGGGAAAAGAAACTGGGATTAAGAATCTACTGATGACTGTGATACTTTTGCCAATTGTCCAGGGGGAAAAAAAATCCATCTGCCTCACCAATGTCCTTCAGGAAGGAAATCTGTCATCCTCACCTGGTCTGGCCTTCACATAACTCCAAACCCACAGCAACGTGGTTCATTCTCAACTGCCCTCTGAAATGACCCAGCAAGCCACTCAGTTAATGGGCAACTTGGGACGGGCAATAAATGCAGGCCAGCCAGTCATGCCCATGTGAGTAAAGAAAAATACTAAACACACAGTCTCCTCTCCCTTCTCACTGCTGGACCTGACATTCACCGTCCCCTTCAGACCTGAATTCTCCCCCTCTACCCAAACCACCCTCCGCCCATTCTACCACTGCATCCCCAGCAACTAGGTACTCTTTTCACCTGGCACCATACTCCCTACCCACTTGGCATCCATCAACTGGGAATTCAACCCTTGGCAAACTATTTGTTACCCACTTAGCATCCTATGCACCTGACAGTTTGCCCAGATTATTTACCTTGCATCCTCACCTGGCATGGAGCTAATGTACTTACCGTTTGACAGCAACCATCCAAGCAGTTGTCTGCGATACCAGACATTTAAATGCCAGAATTTTGCAGTGAGAAAGGGGCTTGTTCTGCCTTTTTCTGACTGTTCGACAATACAAAAGAACTGCCAGAAGAGAAGTACAAGTTGTTCTGCTATAACGCGCATCTCCTCAACGTGAATTCTCCGTAACACGATTGACGAATTGGGGACACGGTTTCCAAAGTGCAAACTTTGAAAGCGTGTGTTGGCTGTAACACGATTACATCACCAACACTTTAAGAGCTGTTTCCAAAGCGTGATTTTTCTGTAATGCGGGGTTGCACAAGAACGCAACCATCGCATTACAGAAGGACTGACTGCATGGCTCTGCACTTCTGAAAGGGGCGCTGAGCAGAATTTCCACCCAGAAGTGCAGAGCTCCCCCTTGATTTATTGTTACCACATGTACCTAGATACAGTGAAAGGTTTTGTTTTGTGTGCAGTACAGACAGATCATAGTGCATCAGGGTAATAGAACAGAGCGAGAAATACAATGTTATGGCTGCAGAGAAGGTACACAGAGAGTGAGATCAACATCAGATATGAAATTGCAGAGGTCCGTTCAGAAATCTAATAACAGCGGGGAAGAAGCTGGTCTTGAATCTGTTGGTGCGTGTGTTTAAGTGTCTGTATCTTCTGCCTGATGGAAGAGGTTGGAAGAGATTATAACCGGGGTGGGAGGGGTCTTTGATGATATTGGCTACCTTCCCGAGGCAGATTGCTGTTCTTGAAAGGAGCTCAGAGAAGGAGTAGTTAACTGTTTTGATCAGGCCAAGAAGCCAGAGCTAAGGGAAACAGCTTTTCTTCCCTATATAAACTGCATGAGTTTTTAACAATTCAGCAACTTTATGATCACCATTGTCAATTGAACCTTTAATTTCGATTTGTTTTAATCAACTGAATTTATATTCACAAGCTCTCAAGGTGAGATTTGAACTCCTCGGTCTGAGAGGTTACCATATCAGTTCATAAAATCATGAGGGCCATGGATAGGGTGAATAGTCAAGGTCTTTCCCCAGGGGTGGGAGAGTCCAGAACTAGCGGGCAGAGGTTTAAGGTGAGAGGGGAAAGTCTTAAAAGGGACCTAAGGGGCAACTTTGTCACACAGAGGGTGGTGCGTGCATGGAATGAGCTGCCAGAGGAGGTAGAGACTGGTACAATGACAACATTTGAAAGGTATCTGGTGGGGTTGCTGAATAGGGGGGTGTTTAGAGGGATATGGGCCAAATGCTGGCAAATGGGATTACATTGATTTAGGTTATCTGGTCAGCGTGGATGTGTTTGACGGTCTGTTTCCATGCTGTATAACTCTATTACTATGTCACTGGAATATTGCCCTGACCTCAGGATTACTAATTCAGTCACCAAACCATTCTGCTACCTTCCCCACGGTACTCCTCTCAACTCAGTGGCATATGCACTACCACTGGTCTATTAAGAGGCTGTTCGGTCCATTTACCATGTCTCCTAGCCTATCCAGATTAGCTCTAAATCACTCATTTATTTTGACATCACATCCTGCCTTTCACAATTCTGACAACATTGAGAAGGAAGAGGCAGCACCACTGAATTAGAGATGTTCTGGGTCACTTATAAGCTTGCTGCAGCCAACAATCCATGTGGTATTTAACTTCATTATCAAATATTTAATTCTTTTAATCCCCTCAGGAAGGTGAATAACTTCGGGTTAAGTGAACATGAAGATAAATTCTGTGAAATGTCTCTTTGATTGTTCAGCAACCTCCAGGATACCAGTGTAACTAAAACCTGTATTACTCAACCCGATCCTGTTGCATTTCTACACAGGCCATCACATTGCCTCAGGAGCACTGGACCTACTCGTTCCAAAGATGATTTCATCATACGTCAAAGTGCATCCTTACAGCTGTCAATCTTGGAAGAACTGGATGGCCAAATCGAGCAAGGCACGCAAATATTTGCAGACAATTCTATACTCTTTGGTGATTCGAAGCTACATGAAGAGATGTAAGGATAATGAAGAACACATGGGAACAGAAGACTACAGGGATCTCTGTTCAAAGCTTTACTCAAATTCTTTACACCCACAATCAATGAAGGCTGATATAGAGCTAAAGCCATACAGATTTAAGGTTTCAAGTTTCGACTCTGGGTCTGTGCTGACTTTGCCAAATTCCTAACACAGCCATCACCCTAACACTGAGTGAAACTAGAGATAGGAGAGGAAGAATCACTCGCTTCCTGAACCCAGTGGACATTACATGAGAACAAAATCAGAACAAATGTTTATGTCTCCTTTTGGGGGGAGGGCAGCAGCCAAGTGCAGAGCATGGTGGTAGCCAGTGGTCAGGCCGCATGGAGATCTGCTATGTTTGGCATGCTGCAGAGAGCCCGCGATATTCGTCTTTGGTTTTGTTTACTCATTCATGGATTGTGGGTGTGACTGGCCAGGCCAGCACTCATTACCCAGAGAGCAGTTAGGATTCAATCCCATTGCTGTGGGTCTGGAGTCACACGTAGGCCACTCCAGGTAAGGATGGCAGTTTCCTTCCCTAAAGGGAAGTGAACCAGATGGGCTTTACCAACAATTGACAATGAATTCATGGTTCATCATTAGACTCTTAATGTCAGTGTTTTTTTTTCAAACTTGAATTCAATTTCTACCATCTGCCATGGCAGGATTTGAACCCAGGTCCCCAGAACATCATCTGGGTTTCTGGATTAACAGGCCAGTAACAGTACCAGTAGGCCAGCACTTCGCCTTTAACTTTGCCTCTTGTTTATCTGACCTGTAGTTACATGTGTACAGCTGGAATGTAACTTCTTTTTCATCATTTCTCTATTCTTAACTGAGGATTGTACTTCTGCACCTAAGAGGTTGTAGACTAAGGAGACAGTGGTTTTGAAACCGACTTGTGAAGGAATATATTCCGGGGGCAGGTACATGTGTAGGATTGTCAACCTCGGAGTGTAATGGAGAGGAAGGAGGGAGATAGAGCTCTTAAATATCAGGGAGGCGTGGAGCTGGGACAATAGAGGAGTTGAGGCCTGGGCACGGCAACCACAAGGCTATAGAATGGCAAGGCAAGGGAGAGGAAATGTATGGTCAGCACAGTGGTTAGCACTGCTACCTCACAACGCCAGGAACCTGGGTTCACTTCCCCACTTGGGTGAGCATTTAGAGGTATATGGGCCCAATGCGGGCAAATGAGACTAGATTTATATGGGATATTTGGTTGGCACTGATGAGTTGGACCAAAAGGTCTGCTTCCATACTTTATGTGTGGGTGACATTATTATGCTGTAATGGAATAAGCTGTACCTGGGTACCTATGGACTTAAGATGATGCTGCAACTGGTAACTTACAAACCTTTCACTGTACTCATTTGAGTACATGTGACAAAAAAGCTAATTCAATAAGAAATTGCTTTAATTGCAAACCTTCCCTGCTTCACAGGTAAAATGGGACATCAAGCTAAAGAAGGAACAAATAGGAAAGGTGACCAAACATTTGGTTGAAGAGATGGGTTTGATGAGGGTAGGATGGAATAGAAGTCTGAGGTGTTGAGGGAGAAAATTCACGAGTAAGGCTGACAAGATGATAACCAATAGAAGGGTGGATGGAGATGCACGCAAGGCCAGAAGTGGAAGAATGTTATTTGCCGGCAAAGCTTTCGGGTTGACGGTATCTACAGAGATAGAACGGAAGAAGGTGACCAGGCAATTTCAACTGAAAGACCAGAATTTTAAGTTGAACTGGGGGGATTGGGTGCTCTCAGGCAGAAACAATGTGCAATGCTTGGAAGTTGGTGTGGGACAGAAAACACCAGTAAGTGATGGGAGAAGCTGAATTCACAGACTGTGAGGGATGACAGGCCTACTAGAGGTCTACACGTGGAGAGTCAATTCTGGAGGTGACGAAAGCATGGATGAGAATCTCAGCAGTAAATGGACTGAGATAGCGCACAAGCAATGATCGATGCAGCCATGAAAGTAAGCCATGTGTGCTGCCCAGGTTATTAATATGCAGCCCGCAACAGTGACCTGGATCTGGGCAAGTTTCCCAATGTAGGGTTCCCATAGGAAGTTGGAGTTCTGCAGATGCTGGAGAGTCAGAGTCGATGAAGTGTGGAACTGGAAAAAGCGCAGCAGGCCAAGGAGCAGGGGAGTCGACATTTTAGGTCTGGATATTTCATCAGGACTGGGGGAAGGTGAAGGGGGCTGGGGAATAAATGGAGGAGTCGAGCTGAGGGAAAGGCAGGTGAAATGGCGATAGGTGGATGCGAGTCTGAGGTGATTGTGATTGGTCAGTGGGAAGGGTGAAGTGGATAGGTGGGAAGGAGGATGAACAGGTTAGGTCAGGTTAAGGTGGCTGGGCCTGGGATGATGGGATGAGGTGGGGGTGCGGGGAGATTTGAAAACTGATGAATTCTATGTTCAGGCCATATGGTTGTAAGCTCCTGAGGTGAAAGATGAGGTGTATTTTTAGAATTGGAATCTCTACAGTGTGGAAACAGGCCATTTGGCCCAACAAGTCCACACCGACCCTCTGAAGGTAACCCAACTAGGCCCATTCCCTGAACTTATTACTCTACATTTCCCCTAACTACACATCCATTAAACACTATGAGCAACTTGGTAAAAACGACTGCAGATGCTGGAAACCAGATTCTGGATTAGTGATGCTGGAAGAGCACAGCAGTTCAGGCAGCATCCAAGGAGCTTCGAAATCGACGTTTCGGGCAAAAGCCCTTCATCAGGAAAGCCCTTCAGCCCATCAGGAAACCGAAGCTTGAGAATTATTGTGACTGCTCAAGCAAGAGAGAGCTGTGGGCTTGTGAGAGTGGAACCAGGATGCTCTCTGCATAACAGGAGTGCAGTTGCTTAAACTCCACAGCAGCTCTCTGCTTCAGAGCTCGGAATCCCAAGATTTTACCTCGTGACCCCATTTGGGGTCCTGATCCCCACATTGGAAAGCGCAGTGAATAATTTACATCTGAGCTTTCAAGCAAATCATGTCTGTTACGTTTCTGAGTAGCTTGTGAAAATGTGACAATTTCTTTGCAAGGATTGTTATTGTTATTCATTTGAGCTGAGTGGAGGCAGAAGCAAAATAAATTCATGTACAGCTTTGCTTCCAATGTACTGTGTCCTACTCTCACACAAACATGAATCAAACCAGATATAGGCCTCAGCAGAGTTAGTTATTCTGCACCAGATGCAAAGTGCAGGCTGTGTTTGGTACAATCAATTATTCTTTAAATATTTACATAGCTCTTAAAACTTGTGTCATCTGAGATGTTTTGGTGTGCCGTCCAGAAATTTGGAATGGGCAAGAGCAAGAATAATTGTAGAATTTTAAGTGTGCTATAACTTACAGAAGAATTTGGTCTTTGACTGTTTAATAAACACTTTCCAATAAGTTGCCCTTTTGAAAGCCTCTAGATGAAATGACAGTGGACTCGCATTTCCACCACTCTCCTTAATTGTCCTGCTCTAAAGGACCGTTGCCATGGTAACCCCGATGGTTAACCCGAACTGTTCCCATCATCATGCTGCCTTTCTCTGAAGGGTGACAAGAGCTTTTGTAAATGGGGAATTAATTAAGTGGTGCAACACAGCTTCCAAAGCTCAGCATCTGGATAATTCCCCAACGGGCTCCACAGATGCGAGATTTCACTGGCTCATTTGATTCCAAAAGTTAGTGTCGTTTTGCTTCAGTGAATGGGTAACTACTGTCATTTATATCTTCAGCTATAAACCGTTCATTATGACCTGACACATGCATTGACATCATTCTACAGCCCCTAATAATACATATAACTTCTACAATGTGGAAACAGGCCATTCAGCTCAACGAGTCCATACCAACCTTCCAACAGAGCATCCCACCCAGACATATCTCCCTACCCTATAACCCTGCGTTTCCTATGGCTAACCTACCTAGCCAGCACATCCCTGGACACTATGGGCAATTTAGCATGGCCAAACTACCGTAACCTGCACATTTTTGGACTGTGGGAGGAAATCCACGCAGACACTGGGAGAATGTGCAAACACCACACAGAAAGTCACCTGAGTTGGGATTGAACCTGTGAGGGAGCAGTGCTAACCACTGAACCAATATGTAACCCTTTAACATTTCAGTGTGAATGTCGGCATATGTAATCAATAATCGAAGAGTGTGGCGCTAGAAAAGCACAGCTGGTCAGGCAGCATCCGAGCAGCAGGAGAGTCGACATTTTGGACATCAATTCCTGATAAAGGGCATATGCCCAAAATGTCGATTCTCCTGCTCCTCAGATGCTGCCTGACCGGCTGTGCTTTTTCAGCGCCACACTCTTCGACTCTGACCTCCAGCATCTGCAGTCCTCACTTTCTCCATATTTTATCAATAGCTAGCACATGTATGGATATCATCCACGATAATTGTTAGATCACAAACAGAGGTTGAACATGTGAAGCCCATATTGATCAAATACGGAAAGTGATTGTTATCACATAAAGTTGAGAAAACAGGCTTGCATTTTGCTCTAATGTCCTATTCTATGCTTTGGATATTTGATGAGATTTCTGTCATGCATCTCCATTGCTTCACCCATCCTCTACATATCCGCTCTAGGGTTTGTTGATCTCGGTAAACACCCGAGTAGAAACTGCAAAAAATGTTCCTGTATCAGCAACTTCCTTGCAAAGAGGGTGAGGTGACAATGGGCAGCTTTCTCTCTCTGCCAACCACAATACCTTGCCCCAAGCCAACTTCCCAATCTCACCTTTATCCAGCTGGCTAGGGGAAATGAAAACACTTTCCAGGAATACTGTGCCTTTTCCAATTACCTCTGCACCCCCGCACCACCCTGAATGCTAACAGCCCAACAATGATCAGCAATCCCTCTTCCTTCGGAAGATATGGCCAAAGGTCACATGACAACAGGTTATAGTCCAACTGGTTTATTTGAAATCACAAGCTTTCAGAGTGCTGACGAAGGAGCAGCGCTCCGAAAGTTTGTGATTTCAAATAAACCTGTTGGACTATAACTTGGTGTCATGTGACGTATGGCTTTCTCCACCCCAATCCAACACTGGCACCTCCACATCACCTTTTGAAGATATAATGATGGATGGAATTCCACACACAGGGTCTTGTCAGCCCAGTCAGATTGGTTGTCTTGTAGGTGGCCAGGATAGTGAAGAAGGTGTTTGGAACAATTGCCTTTATTGGTCAGAGCATTGAGTAGAGCAGTTTGGGACATCATGTTGCAGCTGTTCAAGACATTACGCCATTTCTGGAATGCTGTGATCAATTCTGGTCTTCCTCCGATAGGAAGGATGCTGTGAAACTTGAAAGGGTTCAGAAAAGATGTACTAGGATGATGTCAGGATTGGAGCTTTTGAGCTAAAGGGAGAGGCTGAACAGGCTGGGGCTGTTTTCCCTGGATCATCAGAAACTGAGGGGTGACGTTATAAAGGTTTATAAAATCAGGAGGGGCATGGATTGGGTAACAAAGTCTTTTCCCCAAGGGAAGGGGAGTCCAGAACTAGGGGGCATAGGTTTAAGGTGAGAGGGGAAAGATATAAAAGAGACCTAAGGGGCAACTTTTTCACACAGAGGGTGGTGTGTGTATGGAATGAGCTGCCAGAGGAAGTGGTGGAAGCTGGTACAATTTCATCATTTATGGGGCATCTAGATGGGTATACGAATAGGAAGGGTTTAGAGGGGTATTGGCCGGGTGCTGGCAGGTGGGACTTGATTAATTTTAGATATCTGGTCGGCATAGTTGAGCTGGACTGAAGAGTCTGTTTCTGTGTTGTACATCTCTGTGACTGCAGATTACACTCCAGGAGCTCACAACCAGTCAGTGTCAATCTCAGAACTTTAGCCTGTTACCTGTTCGAAATAATGGCAGCAGTGGAGGATGGCCTTTGCACAGATTAATCTTCCCCTGACTAACTTTGCCTTTTCCTCCATTCTTGCTGGGGAATAGACAGGATTCCTTCCCCCCCCCCTTCTCCTCACAGCCAGGAATAGTGAGTGGGAGCAGACAGAGGTTCAATTGCTTCCTTTTTAAACAGAATAACAAATTCAAAAGCAATCTTGTCCTGGACTAATACCTCAGCTGGTCTAGCAAGCGTGCATTTTCCACACACTGACATGACTAAAGTCTCCACCCATTTATGGAAGGGTTTATTCTGTACCTGTCAGTTGCTCAGTGATACTGAGTGTGTGGGTGATGTGTGGGCACACAGCCCATATCCTATCATTTGTCGGAACAATGCATTTCTGTACCAGTGAGCTGCAGCATCAAAATGTCTAATGATGATTACAATTTGATCTCATTTGAATTTGATACCTTTGCGCCCGAAGAAAGGAAAGAATTTCTTCCGAGACTCTCCGGGCGCAAGAGTTGAGCTCTTGTGTGCCACGTGCCACCCTGTAGCAGAGGCAGAGCTGGAGGAACCTGACCCGGTGCTAAAACATCATGGGAAGAACCACAAAAAGAAACAACTGACCTATGTCCTCAGAGGTGCGGGATGCCGTGATCGTAACAAGGTCAGGCCATGTCTATCGACATCTCCTGACAACGTGCTGAATGCTATGTAGATAGACAAAACCCATTTGTCTACTTTTGTCCAGCTATGTTCTCTTTTCTCCCCTGAAGGGCGATCTTTCTGATTCCTACTCAGTGAATATACCTCTTATCCACATGCACTCTCAGCAATGTTCACAGATAGTGGTAGCTGTGAATTAAGTACCAAGTTGATTCATTTAAAACTCCAACCATTGAACGCTGCTCAACTTCCAGCTAGAATGGAATAAATTAATAACGCTCCCTTCAATTTTTCAAGAGCAGCAAAAGCTGCTAAGGTATCTGATCTCCTGTTTGAGCAATGACACAATTGCAGTTTCGATTCCAGAAGCATCCACTCCATAGAATCCCTATAGTGTGGGAACAGGCCCAACAAGGCTACACCAGCCCTCTGAAGAGCCACTCACCTACTACTGTACATTTACCCCTGACTAATGCATCTGAACACTGGGCAATTTAGCATTGCCAATTCCCTTACCCTACATATCTTTAGATTGTGGGAGGAAACTGGAGCACCTGGAGGAATCCCATGCAGACACAGGGAGAATGTGCAAACTCCACACAGAACGTTGCCTGAGGCAGGAATTTAACCCAGGTCCCTGGTGCTGTGAGGTAGCAGTGCTAACCACTGAGCCACCGTGCCATCTCCAGTTGCTCCTCCGAAAGCAGACTGCGAACTTTCCAATGCAGTCAACCTCCAAACTAGCAGATAAACTGAAGAAGTGAAGCTTGTGGCACTTTCTTGGCATTACCAAGCATTTGGATCGATCTTTCAATCGACATTGAGACTGCTGGAACTACAGTCATTCAGAGTAGTTTTTGTTGCTAAGCTAAGTTCATACCCCGTCCAGAAAGCCTTCATTTTTCCAGATGAATCGGCCTGTGTCAACCATTTTACTCTGTCTTTCTGTCTCGGCATCAAAAACAAAACAGGTTTGTTACGCCATATCTCCAAGGACACACAGCCACAACTTAATTAATATGCTGTCAAAACCGATAATAATTTGGATTCATTAAGCATCTTTACGTGATGAACTATACTCAGAATATGCAGAAAGGGTATTGTTCCCCTAGGGACCTAGACCTTTTGTGGGGAGGCACTCAGAAACACTGCTGATCCACTCATACCACAGTAAGAACAGTTGTTTCAGGCAAGAGATGTTTTAATATGAGCACGAATAGTCCTCAGAGCGAGACGCAGATAAAAACAAAATCTATGAGCAGTGCTGCACAAAGATAATGCTGTAACACTTAAAATAGGAATGAGAAATACTATCTCCATTTAACAGATCACAAAGGCTACCCTCACTAAAACGGAAAAGATTTGATTGCCACATCCTGCCTGAGTAATCACGTTTTTTTAGAAATCCAACCCATATTATCAACTTGTTTTCTTTCCAAAATTGCCATGTTGAACTCTGCACCACATCAGCCGCCCACACTGTATTTTTCTGTTCCAATGTTATCCCCTCAGTCCCTTGTTCCCAAAGGCAGCAACCCACGTTAGATATGGTTCGATGGACACTGGTAGGTGTCCCAAAACATGACCGCGCTGTCGACCCAAATATCGACAAGCCATCACTGCTTTGGCCAATCGCGTCCATGGCAGTTGTGGTTCCAGTCAGCAACCACATGATAAATGCGACAGTGCGTGGACATCTACAAGAATACAGTGGCTGAAATCACTGCATAGTTCATAAGCTGCGTTGTGCATCATTTTGGCTCATTGGAAACGCCATTATTTCTGAGTCAAGAGTTAGTACAGGTCCCACTGCAGAATCTCCTTGTAGTACCAGGACAACATTGCACAGTTAGAGATAGACTTTTGGGATGGGAATATAAACCAAAATCTTGTCTGTCCTATCTAGTGGATGTAAAGGTCAGATTGCTTGACCATAAAGACGAGAAGGAAAGCACTTAGGTGTCACGTTGAATATTTACTTTTTATTTTAAAAATATACTTTATTCTTAAGAACTATCTTCATATATATATATATATATAATATGTAATTACAAAATGCAACTCAGTTCTGTACAGTAGCATATTAAGGAAGCAAACAATCGAGTTTGACTCTATCCCAACAAACCAAAGGCATCTCTTACACATACAAAATTATATTCACATGCATTTGAGGCACCGGGAGGGTCTCGTAACTGAATGGACCGCCAATTCACATCTGCAGGAAGATCTCAGACAGTGGTCTTTCCCTACTGCACCTTAGCAGCAGCTGCCGCAAGCTTTAGTGCCTCCCTCGGCACGTAGTCCTGGACCTTGAAATGTGCCAATGTGCAACACTCAATCAGGGCCAACTCCTTGCTCTGGAAGGCCAACAGGTTTCAGGAGACCGAAGAGCATCTCTCACCGAATTGATGGTCCTCCAGGCGCAGTTAATGCTTGTCTTGGTGTGTGTTCAGGGGAAGAGACTAGAGAGCACAGAGTCCTGCGTCATGGAGCTGCTCAAGACAAACTTCGACAAAAGCCACTGCATCTTCCTCCAGACATCCTTTACAAAGGCACATTCCAGTATGACAGTGTCTGCACCGCCCCCCCCCACAGATGCTTCAAGGGCAGAGTGCGGTGGCACAGACCGACCAGGCGTAGATGAAGGATCTGATAGGGAGTGCCCTTCTCACCATACAGACAGAGTCACAGAGATGTACAGCACGGAAACAGACCCTTCGGCCCAATTCATCCATGCTGACCTAATCTAGTCCCATTTACCAGCACTTGGCCCATATTCCTCTAAACCCTTCCTATTCATATACCCTTTTAAATGTTGTAATTGTGCCAGCCTCCACCACTTCCTCTGGCAGGTTATTCCATACACGCATGACCCTCTGTGTGAAAAAGTTGCCCCTTAGGTCCCTTTTATATTTTTTCCCTCTCACCCTATGCCCTCTAGTTTCGGACTCCCCTCCCCAGAGAAAATACCTTGTCTATTTATGCTAACCTTGCCTCTCATGATCTTATAAACCTCTATAAGGTCACCCCTCAGCCTCTGACACTCCAGGGAAAACAGCCTCTGCCTACAGCTCAAATCCTCCAACCCTGGCAACATCCTTATAAATCTTTTTTATCTGAATCCTTTCTAGTTCCACAACATCCTTCCTAAAGCAGGGAGACCAGAATTGAAAGCAGTATTCCAAACATTGCTTAACCAATATCCTGTACCACCGTAACATGACCTTCCAACTCCAATACTCAATGCACTGCCCAATAAAGGCAAGTAGACCAAACTCCTTCTTCATATTAACCAAGGGATGTCTTGGTGCTGGTTAGAAAGTTCTGGTGATGAGGCATTCTGCCAAATGACTTTGATAGTCTGCTCAGGGAGCAACCTGAAAGGATCTACCCTCTCCTTTTCCCTCATGCCAAATATCTACTCCTCAACAAATTTCTCTGAGACAGATTATTTGGTAATTTTTGCATTGTTGCTTGTTGGACTAAACCGCACAAAAACTATCAGTAATGTACTAGCGACTACACTCAAAAGGTAGCCCATGAGCTGAAAAAAGGCTGTGAAAGGAGCTAGAGAAATGTGAGATTCTCTTTCAGCAGATGGATGGTTCTGTTGAAATGCCACTTGAGTAGAGGTGAATAACAAAGAGATAAGCAGAGACAATTCAGTGTTTTTGAGGAGAGTGAGGGATTAAAGGTCTGATTCATGGTAAAAGCTCTGAGTGTGACCTAATGAACAGCAAAGCACGGCATAAGATATTTTTCAAAGCACATCAGGTTGATAACTTTTCATTAGATCAAGCTCACTGAATTAAAACTATGTCTATTTCTCGCTCCAGAGATGCTGCCTGACTTACTGAATATTTTCCGCATTTTCTTTTCTTATTTCAGATACTCAACAGTATTTTGCTTCTGTATAATTAAATCTGGGCCTCTGTTATTCTAAACCAATGTTGCTAATTTATTACCGACACCACAAGATATGAAACAGTCCCCTGCCCATTTACATTGTATTGTCCATGCAAGCTCTCTCAATTGAGAAATGCCCGGTTCCTTGACAGCCTTTCAGAATGTTCCGGAACTGGTGGGTTTTCCCTCTCTGTCAAGCGTTGAAGATACCTCGGAATCTGAGATGGACAGCACGGAGGTCGCTGACTTTGCTGTCTGAAGGCGAGAATGAATTTCTTTCGAGGGGCTCTGGGCATAAGAGGCAAGCTATTGTGAGTTGCACGCTGCCCTATTCCGAGGCAATGTTGGAAGAGCCTGGTCTGGTGCTGAACCGCCCCAGGAGGAGCTACACAAAACAGAGAGGGAGCGATGTAGTGGTTGTAATGAGGTTAGGCCATGTATTGACATCTCTTGACAATAATGGCAGCCAGCGTGCTGAATACTATGCAGAAAGACAAAACTAACCTGAACACATAAATAGAAAGCGGGTCACTAACATCGGTGCTTCACCGGAGGCTCACTGATGATGTTGCCTAGTATGGTGACAAAACGTCTGAAAATGAACCTTCCAGCTCAGTGAGCAAACCTACATCCAGAACCCCAACCTGAGTTACAAATCTTCTCAAAGCTCACTAAATACAAACTGCTTGCCTATTTTTGTCCAACTATTTTCTCTTCTCTCCCCAGAAGGGTAATCCAACAGGCAAGTGATCTTCCACGTTCCTATTCAGTTAGAATGCCTCTTATCCACATATATGTCCAGAAACGTTTGCAGATTGTGATTAGCAGCAAGAACTTTTGCATCTTTTTCTCATATTTAAGCTGGAGCACTGCCTTCAAGCAGAATATCATTATCCAGTGTCTTAAAGATGGTTGACTCAGAATAAGTTGGATATTGAATCTGGAGTTTGCAAGCCTATATATTTTTTAAACTCTCCTCCAGCTCTGTCTCCACAATGTTGAGTATCAGGATAACACCACACAGTGATGTCTAAATTTAAGGTTTGCAGGCTCAGTCTTGCAACAACAGTGACACGATATTCTCAATGCATAAATACTGTCTACACTGGTAGTTGGCTGAGCTGGTGAAACCACAAAAGTTCAACGATATAAAAGGGACTCAAGGGACAACATTTTCACACAGAGGGTGGTCTGTGTATAGAATGAACTGCCAGAGGAAGTGGGGGAGGCTGCTAGAATGACAACATTTAAAAGGCATCTGGATGGGTATCTGAATAGGAAGGGTTTAGAGGGATATAGGCCAAATTGCTGGCAAATGGGATGAGATCATTTTAGGATATCTGGTCGGCATGGATGAGTTGGACCGAAGGGTCTGTTTCTATGCTGTAAAGCTTTACAAATCTGTGACTTCTGAAATAACTCCACAGAGGCCGGTTTCACCAAGTCACCCTTTGTTAACACATCTAGAGTCTTTGACACTGATCCAGCTCCCTCAGAGCCAGTTCTCGGAACCCCGGACACTCCTGTTTATATCTGTCAGCCAGGGCTTCCTGATTTGACCAGGTGGACAGCCCCAATCAGGGAACTCAGATCCTATAAGATCCACCTGGCTGACCTCCTTACAATCACTGCAACTTCAGAAGAACAAATCAGGAAGTATTTAAGATTATGATCTCAACCACTCCTTGGGCCAATTTCCAAATGCATCATCAGAATTGAGGAAAACCAAGTGTAGAAAGGAATGGGAAAAGGTTAGAATAATTACTCGTGTTTCACTTTCAAAAGGGCTCCTCATCAAAAAGTTCTTCCTTCTACTTAGAAAGACAAAACAGTTTTCCGACTTTCCTCTAGCTATTTTTCTCTCGGACCCAGATGGGCACTTAATAGGCAAGAGACCTTCCTCATTTCTGGCACTGACTGTGTCATATCTGCACGCACCTTCACTCGCAGCAAGGGCTCTCTCACTCTGAAAAGGAGGATTATCGAAGAGCCGAATTAAACATACCGAGAGTGGGACTAACATTGCCTCAGGATGAAGCAGGGGAATAACCAGGCAGGTTGCAACTGTTAATTAGCCACTGTGCCAGGTTAATGCTGCACAGTGGTCATGGCTAAAGACTGCTTTCAGTCATTGATACCTCTCACAGTTAAATACCTTGCTGGTTGCTCTTCAGTTTTATGTATGAAGGATGGTAACTAGGGTGAGTTTCTTGTGCAGTGGCAGCTGCCTGAGAAAACCATGTTTTTTTTTTGTGATACAACCTCGTCAGGCTGAAACTTGAAGGGGGTGGGGGGAAGAACATTTGTCAAAAAGAGACCTGGAGCACAGTTCCTGGCCCTGGTTCAGTTGTTTCCTTTTTTGGAGAACATTTCTGACACAAGGTGAAGGCTAACAATGATGCGACACTGCAAACTTCGCACACGCACTTAAAATGTGACTTTTGCACAGTTGTATTGTCAAGTATACGGACTTGAGCCTGAGGTAGTGTTGATGTTTTTAACTTGCAATTCCAGTATGTGCTCTGTGAAAGGAGGGATGATGTAATTAAGTGCATATCTGGAGAGAGACAGAGAGAGAGAAGCCAATATCCCCTTGTCAAGTCAGACTTTATTTACAAATGAACAGTTCTTGACTTGAGTATTACCTCCTCAAAGCCAGCTCCCTGAGTGCCAATATCTCTGCCCATTCCCTTTCTATCTGTCAGCCAGGGCTCCCTGATTGGACCCAACTAACAGCCCCCAAACAAGGAACCGACATTCTATCATGTCCTGCCTCACAACAACAATTGTTACAATCATGACAATGGCAAAGACAATGTGTTCCCGATGACCCCCTCCTCAACAGCAAACTGCCCCCTGCAAATTATGTCCCAAAATGCCGACATGCAGACTCATAGAGAATCATAGACATTTCTAACCTAGAAGTTGACCATACGGCTCATCATGATCTGACTATACCTGTCGCATTTTCTAACTCTTTGCCCTGAAGGCTGTGGTAACAGAGGTGAATATGTAAATATTACAAGAGTTACTGACTTAGCCTCCCTTTCAGGCATTGAGTTGTAGTCTCCAACCACACTCAGTGAATAACAATTCTCTTCTACTCCCCTCTTAGCCTCCTATCTCTTATCTTCAGTCTGTGCTTCCTGTTTATTGACCACTCAACAAATGGAAAATGTGCCTTCCCTCACATGCCTACACACCTCCATGCAGTCCCTTCCCAACATCAGCAATCTTCCAGCCCTCTTACATCTCACCCATGGCCAGAGAGGGTATCAAAATTACTGCTGGAGCCTCCAACATCTTCTGCTTTGCCTCCTATAACAGTCTAAAGCAGCCTTTGTATCCTCCCCAGCCCACAGGGGACTTGGGAATTTTGGGTTTTTCACTACTTGGTCCTTATGTGGCCTTATCTGATCCCCTGGTGGACTACTGTGTGCAGTTCTGGTCACCACACGATCAAAAGGACATAGTTGCTCTAGAGAGGGTGCAGAGGAGATTCACCAGGATGCTGTCTGGGATGGAGAGACCGGATAGGCTGGGTTTGTTTCCTGGGAGCAGAAGACGTGGAGGGGGAATCGGTATACAAAATATCGGTGGAAGGGTATACAAAATTATGAGAAGCGTAGATGGGGTCGATCGTGAGAATGTTTTCCCCATGGCAGACGTGTCTAAGACCAGAAGGCATAAGTTTGAGGTCAGGAGTAAATGGTTTAGAGGAGATCTGAGAGAAAAAAACGTTCACCCAGTGGCTGGTGCAAATATGGATCATGCTGCCTGACAGGGTGGTGGGGCAGGAACTCTCATAACATTCAGCAGCATCTGGATGATCAGGTAAAACGTCAGGACACAGTACGCTATGAACCAAGAGGCCAATAGGATTAGTGTAGTTAGTGTTCATTGGTTGGCCGAGACATGATGGGCCAAAAGCCTTTGTCTATGCTGTATGATTCTGTAACTCTATGACCCAAAGCCAGGAAGGCTGAGCTGTTAATCCTGTCCCAATCTCCTGCCAGATCTCTAAGCCAGCACATTTTAAAGTTTACTCAAGGACAGGGGTTAAAAAGCCAGGTTTAATTCTATTGGTGTGTGTTCTCAGCCGATCACCAAACCTCAGGATCATGAGACTAACTCTTCCAACTACCAATGTCAATGCTACTGGTAATCGCCACAGCAACAGCTTAACATTCAACTCTCTGCTCTTTGCAAAGCTGGTCAGTGGTTAGCACTGCTACTTCACATCACCAGAAACCCAGGTTTGATTCCAGCTTTAGGTGACTGTCTGTGCAGAGTTTGCACCTTCTCCCTGACTTTGTGTGAATTTCGGCCCACAGTCTGGGTTTGGTGGCTTGGCTGTGTTGAAGTGTCGAGGGTTGCCCAGGTTGGGTCAATTAGCCAAGGGAAATGCAGGGTTATAGGGTAGGATGTGTGGGATGCCCTTCAGAGGGTTAGTATGGGCTGAATGGCCTGCTTCCATACTGTAGGGGCTCTATGTTAAGTCTACCAGTGTTTTTGAAAAACTTTTATCTATTTGAACTCTTATTTCTAATCTGTACATGTGTTGTGTGAGCATTTACTCCTGTATATAATTATTCATAAACTCAGTCTTTTTATTAATTCAAGAAAGCCTGATTAAATTATCTTGATTTAATATTTTTATTTGGTCTGTGAGGAAGGCATCCATTAGGGATGGGGATTCTTTTAACATTAACCTTGTTGCAATCAACTGAGGGGGAGTGGTGAATAAAGGAGGGGAGCCAGTTTATCCCTAAGCGAAAGTGAGGACTACAGATACTGGAAAAGCACAGCAGGTCATCCAGCATCCAAGGAGCAGGAGAGTCAACGTTTCGGGCAAAAACCCAAGGCAATTCTCCTGCTCCTCGGATGCTGCCTGACCTGCTGTGCTTTTCCAACACCACACTCTCGACACCAGTTTATCCCTCCTTACCCAAGAGCTTAAAAGTTTGTGGTATCCATCAGAACAATTACAAATTGGAAAACTTTGCTAATGGGCTGGCCACAGAATGTCTCCAATATTGTTAAGTAACATTGCTGCGCAGACTTATTCATTCAACCCTCAATTACCAAAAACAAGGTCTGTTTCTTTACTCTACGTATTTAAATGCCTCACAATTTCAGAATGGCACACAGGACAGCTAATGTACCTTCCTACCCATGTCACTTCTGTGCCTACCTCGATGAGAAATGCACTCCTGGACAAGAGCTAAAGAGCTAAAGCGGTTCATGGAGATCTGGGGATAAGGTCATCATGAAAGCATTCTACAGCAACAAGCCTCCTTGCCTTACAATATGGTACAGGTCGTTCTGCTATAATGCAGCACTTGCATTTCTCTGCAAACCTACTCCATAGAAAATCATGCTGTATAAGATAGCGATAGAAAATTGCTATATTCATTCAGTGGAAAGTTTGGGTTATGCAGACAGTGGCCACAATTCATCAATTGTGTTATAGCCGATTCAAATTAACGAAACACATGTTATACCAGAACAACCTGTACCATTGATTCTTCTTTTGTTTCCCAAGACAATGTACAATCACATATTTCTAAGGAACTCAGCCATACCATTGGCAGTGTTGCATCTCATTTGAAACAATAGAAGCTTGAGAAAATTGATTTATCTAATGCTCACAGATAAAGGAGCAAAATTGATTTGTTATGCAATGAAAATAATTTCACTATATAAGAAAAATCACCTTTAATGGTCACCTATGGCATCACATTAGTACACAGCTCTTCCCTGTCATGTTGGCAATTTCCTTCAAACCTGTCCTGATTGATACAGCACAACTTTCCCCACTCTTTGTAACTATAGTCCAAACTGGTTCTATTCTAAATACCTGATGTTGTATGAGGCCAGTATACCATGTGATCCCCAACAAATACATTCAGACTGTGCACAGACCCAATGTCATCTCCAGGCTGTGTTCAGTAAGCTCACCCCCCTTCAAGTCTGTAATTGCCCGGGGCTAGGTTCGTAGAGAAAGGAGTTTGCAGCCCTACACTGCACTGTTGCTAATCCCCCTGCAGCAAGGCACGTGTTTGTGTATTTCAAAAGACAACAGCACCAAATTCAAATTTGACCTCCCCCATGTTAACTCTCTTGACACATTCAGAGTAATACAGCAATAGTCAGATCGACTATGCTTTGTGTCTCAATCAATAATTGAATTGAAAGAAAATTGTGAAGAATATAAATAAATATTGGGTAATACAGAACTTCATCATAAAATCCTTACAGTGTGAGCAATTCCAACCCTCCAAAGAGCATTCCACACAATACCTGTAACCCTATATTTCCCATGGCCAATCCACCTGACTTACACCCCCCCAACAATGCAGCATGGCCAATCCAACTAATTGGCACACCTTGAACTGTGGAAGGAAAACAGAGCACCCGGAAAAAACCTACGCAGACACAGGGCAAATGCGCAAACTCCACACAGACAGTTGCCTGAGGGTGGAATCAAACCCAGGTCTCTAGCGTTGTATGGCAGCGGTGCTAGCCACAGAGCCACCACTCCATGCTTGCCTCATAGGATTTGTTAAAGGAAGGTTGAGTATGACAAATTTGATCAAATGTTTTGATGAGGGAAAGCGGGATTATTGATGAGGGCAATGCATTCAATGTGGGCCACAAGGGCTTTAGCAAGGTTTTTGATAAGTTGACTCATAACAGACTGGTCAAGATTGGCTTTTGGGATCCAAGGCAAAATGGCACATTGGAGCCAAAATTGGCTGGGAGTCAGGAAGCAGAGGGTGATGGTAGAGGGATCTTTTTGTGAATGGAAGCCTGGATTTGGGGGATTCTGCAGTGCTAGGGCCCTCCCTGCTTGTGGCATCTGTTCATGATCTGGGCTTAAAGGTTGGGGGTTTGATCAAGAAATTTGCAAATGATATCTACAGTCAAACATAAAAGTGAGGAGAATAGCCAAAAATGGCAGGAGGACATCAATGGACTGGTCAGGTGGATACAGCGTGGCATATAGAATTCAACTCAGAATCTGCATGGAGTTTGCACATTCTCCCCATGTCTGCATGGATTTCCACAGGTGCTCTGGTTTCTTCCCACAGGTCAAAGATGTGCAGGTTAGGGTGGATCGGCTGTGCTAAATTGCCCATAGTGTTCATGGATGTGTAGGTTAGATGCATTAGCCATGGGAAGTGCAGGGTTACAGGGATAGGGTAGGGGGACGGGTCTGGGTGGGATGGTCTTCGAAGGGTCGGTGTAGACTTGTTGGGCCGAATGGCCTGTTTCTACACTGTGGGGAATCCTATGATTCTATGACGAAAAATGTGGTAAAATGCATTTGGGGAGGGCTAACAAGGCAACGGATTGCACTGAGAGTTGTAAGACCCTGGAAAGTGCTGAAGTTCAGAGGGACTGTGGAGTGCATGTCCGCAGATCCCAGAAGGTAGGGAGATAAGGTGGTCATGAAAGCATATAGCATACCTGCCTTGATTAGCAGAGGCTACAGAATACAAGAGTGTGAGAGGCGCTTGCGAAGGTTGCTGTTTCTGCAAAAAATCACAAGGCTGAGTCATGGGGGTGGGGTGTATGTTAAGCTAGATATGCTTGCACAAACAGTTACAAGTAGCTGCATCTGCAAAAATCATAAGGAGGAATCACGAGGGTGTAGACCAAGAAATAACTAACCAAAATGGGAGGTGGTCGACTGGTAGAAACAGATGTATTGACATGACAGTTGCAATTGTCAAGCACATAGGGAGTTAGTATAACCAAATAAGACCCAGTGTTGTGTCAGCAATAGAAATAAGACCCAGCTATCGGGGGTGGGGGGTGGGGGGGGTTGCAAACCAACAACAGGCCATAGACAGATTTGGTAAAGCAATTAGATTAGCAGCTATACAGAGCAATACAACTGTCACATATGACACAAAAGGGGTGGTACAGAGTGGCTCATAGAAAACTGTATAAATGTGCAATAAAATTATTCATAAGTGTGCCTACTTTGTGGTCACCCGGGCTCGCAAGAACGTATGAATAAAGACTGCTTCAGAATTTGACTCAGACTGACATTATTGAATGGTGAGTTGTGTTTCTCACAAGAGCAAGGATGTTTCTGCTGGGTAAAATGCTGGTGAGGCAGCAAAAGGAGTGGTGTGTGCAGTTCTGGTCACCACATTGTAGGAAAGATGGGACTTCAGTAGAGAGGATGCAGAGATTTACCAGGATGCTATCTGGGCTGGAGGGTCTGAGCTCTGAGGAAAGATTGGATAAATTGAGGGTGTTTTCTTTGGACCAGAGAAGGTTGAGAGGGGATCTGATGGAGGTGCAAATCTATGAGAGAAATAAATATAGTGGAGATAATGAGGGGGATTTTCTTTCATTCAGAGGGTGGTAGGAGCCTGAAACGCACTGCCTGAAAGGGTGGGTCAACCCGCAACCTCCGGAACATTTCAGCGGTATTTAAATATCCATTTCTGTTGACTTAATCTCTGGGGTGATGGGCTGAAAGCTGGAAAATATCGTCAGATTTTTATTGAACATTACGGACACAATAAGCCAAATGGCCTCCCTCAGCATTGTAAATATCTATGAGTCTAACCAATGCATTACCAGAAAAGGCACAGTTTGGTGAGTCGGTGTGGACTTGATGGGCTGAATGGCCTGTCTCCACACCATAGAGATTCTATGAAAATGTATGATATATCAGCATTACTCAAAATACTAGGAAAACGACTAGCCATAACTTAAACAGGTATTAAATTACAAACATTTCTCACTTGATATTCTTAACCTTTCTTTAATGTAGGGGGAGGCTTGTCTAGCATTGAACATTAGCTAGCAGCACTTGCTATTGAGTGACCGTGTGGGAAGCACAATTTCACAGGTTTACATGTGTCAGTGAACAGGTAGGCTTCAGTATTTATGCTTGTATTGACTGTTTTTCCTCACAGAATGACCAAACCCAGGAAAATGAGCCCCAGAGGGATTATCACTGCCTGTAAATACTGACCAGAAGGTGTCAGATTGTGACATTGTTCACATAAATTGTGAAGCGTATTGTGTTCCTTGTAGCGACATCCTTTGCCTTCCCCAGAGAGATACATGTCCTCTGATCACCATCACTGATGTCTTTAAAACAGAGATAGAAATGGTGAGCTTTGGATATCTCAGTGCAGTTTAGAAATTACTGTTGCCAAGGAAATGTCTCATTGCCAGAATATTCCAACAAGCATCAAGACATCGCTTGGTCGGTGGTGAGAATGGCACTATCCATGAGGTCCTTCAAGTACGGTCGGACTCTCTGCGCACGCTGTCCTCGAAGCAGGGACTCTCAGACATCTCCTGCTGAAATGCCTGAAATTTTGCGAAGAAAATCTGGAGAGAGGTGCGGAGGTTCATCCTGAGCAGCTCCATGACTTTGTGCACTACGGTCTGTCGCCCGGGACGCACACCGAGACCAACATCGACGTGCCAGGGGAACCATCAACTCGTTGAAAATTGCTCTTGGGTCTACCCGAAACTTGTTGGTCTTCCAGAACAAGGAGCTGACCCCGACTGAGTGTTGCAGACTGGCACATTCCAAGGTCCAGGACTATGTGTTGAGAGACGCACTAAAGCTTGGGGCAGCTGCTGCCAAGGTGCAGTGGGGAAAGGCCACAGTGAAAGGTGTCTCTGCCGAAGGTAAATGGGGGTCCATTCAGTTACTGGACTGTGTCCCCCTCCCCCAGTGTCTCAAGTATATGTAAATGTAATCTTGTACAATCAGGAAATGCCTTTGGTTTGTTTGCTGGATGCAGTTTGTTTCTTCATATGTTTACTCTACAGAATCAAACTGCTTCAGTGACTCTGCACACAATAATACTTTTATGAATAAAATATATATTTGAAACAAAAAAGGATCAACAACAGGCACATTTCTTTGCTCAGTATGCAATTGTTTTGTAAAAATATTTTGTAAAAAACTCTTCCTCAGCAATTGTTTGCTGTAGAGATTTCTATATTCTACGTTCTGTGCACAGATAGATTTTCTAACCCATGGGTTAATAGCTGTATTAAACAGAATAATGTCAATGGCAGGGCGCAAACTGCAGATATAATCAAAGAGGAGATTAGAAACATATTCTTGTATTCATCATAGTCAAATTGTGGAATTTTCTGCCACAAATCAATGTTCACTATAACAGGATTGTTATGGATGTGGATAGACACCTGCTCCCTATTTCCCCACCTTCATTCAGCCATTGAGCAACATCTTAAATACTCTCCTCCTCAATAGCTTCCTCAAAGATCTCATGGATTGTATCTACATCACACGCCCCTGTGTCGATTTTGGATAGTGATCACTCTTAATGAAAAGCATAAGAATCACCTGGACAAGTACATGAATAGGAAGGGATATGGATCCTGTCAGTGAGGTCAGTTTTAGTATGGAAGGGCAAAATGTGTTGGCGCAGGTGAGGACGGCTAAAGAGCATGTTCCTGAGCTGGATTGTTCTTTGTTCTATGTTCATAATTTCCTAATTTGGCAGATTATTTCAGGCAGAGGATCCAGCTTCAATTCCCACTTGAGCACCGTGACAGAAGCTGACAGTCTAATGCACAACTGTGGGAGTGCTACACTGCCAGAGGTACCCTCCGCCAGATAAGACATTGAGATGAGCTCCAGCCTGCTTTATCAGGTGGACATAGATTATTTTGACTGCACTCCCCAGAGAGGTTGGTTCCCAGTGGTATTATCACTGGACTGTTAATCCAGAGACCTAGATGATGTTCTGGGGACCCAGGTTCAAAGTCTGCCACAGTAGAATTTGAATTCAACCAAAAGAAAATCTGTAATTAAGGGCTTAATGGTGACCATGGATCCATTATCGATTGTTGGAAAACCCCATCTGGGTCACTAATGTCTTTAAGGGAAGGAAGTTGCCATCCTTACCTGGTCTGGCCTACATGTGACTCTATACTCACAGCAATATGGTTGACTCTATACTGCCCACTGGGCAATAAATGCTGGTCCACCCAGAAAGGCCTTCATCCCGTGAATCAGTAAAGGGAAAAAAAACTATTTGAAAGAAGAAGAAAACTCCAACCAGCACCTGGACCAATATTTATTCTGCATGCAACATCAGCAAAATAAATACAATCTACCCTTTATCAAATTGCTGTGTGTGGGAACTGTTATTAGATTCCCTACAGTGTGGTAACAAGTCCTTCAGCCCAACAATTCCTCTTAAGAGTAACCCACCCAGACCCATTCCCCTATCCTATATTTACTCCTGACTAATGCACCTAACACTATGGGCAATTTAGCATGACCAATTCACCTGGCCTGCACATTTTTGGATTGTGGGAGGAAACCGGAGCACCCGGAGGAAACCCACACAACAATCGATAATGGATCCATGGTCACCATTAAACCCTTAATTACAGATTTTCTTTTGGATGAATTCAAATTCTACTGTGGCAGACTTTGAACCTGGGTCCCACAGACACAGGGAGAATGTGCAAGCTCCACACAGACAGTCGCCTGAGGTGGGAATCGAACCTGGGTCCCTGGCGCTGTGAGGCAGCGGTGCTAACCACTGAGCCACTGTGCATGAAAACGATCAAGGTCAGCTCACCAACATCGATGTAAGTTGGTTCTCAATGGCTGAACGGGCATGGAGAAATGGGGAGCAGGCATTTTTCCACGTTATGTGACCATCCAGTTACTTTAAGCATTAGTTTGTGGCGGAGAATTCCATATTTTAACCAGGGTAAATTACCACCTGTGGGAACTGTTGCATTAAAATTACGAAGGCAGCTCACCACTATCTTCACCAGGGGAACTAAGGATGGTCAATAAATGCTGGCCCAGACAGTGATGTCCATTTTAATAAGCTGGCACTTTTCTTACATTGCAACATTGACTACACAATCTATATTCCAAAATGCTAGGAACAAATTACTGTAGCTGCTTTTATCTGTACTGTAAACAACAAGTGCTGGGGATCACAGCGCGTCAGACAGCATCCATGGAGAGAGAGCAAGCTAACATTTTGAGTCTAGAATGCTCAGGTCAGAATACAGTACTGTTTGGTCACAACTTATAACTTGGTTCCATTGTTTCTTTGGTTGTAGCTCTGCGTTGATTAAGTTTTAGATCTAGTAAGACCCAGAATGCTCTTTCAACTTCATCCTTGACGAGTTCAATGCCACCAATGGGCAACAGGTAATTTGCATTCTTGTTCATTTGTGCAATCTTTAAAACATACCTGAAGAAAGAGTTCAAAGTTCTCTTAGTAAGGATTTGGAGAGTTGTTTTAAAAGGAAGAATATTACAGCATGGATCAGAGGTGTGAAGAATAGTGATTTAACTGTCAGAAAAAATAGTCTGACAGAGGCTTGTTGGAAGCTAGGTGTGAATGTGCACTCTGAAGCGGCTGCAAAGGGGTACAACAGGTTCAATAGGTGGGCGATAATACGGCAATTTCATTATAATGTAGGGCAGTGTAGAGTTATTCATTTTGGTTGTAACAATAGAAAACCCGAATATTTCTTGAAGTTATTAATATTCATGGAGACTTGGGCGTGTTTATACAAGGAAAACAAGACAATAAGTGTGCAGAAAGAGCAAGCAATTAGAAGGCAAATGGCACGTTGGCTTTTATTTCAATGGGATGACAGTACAATTTCTTTTTACCTATTCACCCATGAGATGTGGGCTTTACTGGTTGGCCCAGCATTTACTGCCTGTCCCTAGTTGCCCCTTGGGAAGGTGGGGGTGAGCTGCCTTCTTGAACTGCTGCAGTCCACGTGCTATTGATAGACCCACAATGTCCTTAGGGAGGCAGTTCCAGGATATTGACCCAGCAACTCTGGATGGATGGCAATATATTTTCAAGTCAGGACAGAGAAAGGCTTGGAGGGAAAACTTGCAGGGGGTGGTGTTCCCATGTATCTGCTGCCCTCGTCCTTCTAGATGGTGATAGTTTTGGATTTGGAAACTGAATGTGCACTTGGAAGGAAATTTAAAGAAGTCTTGTTACAGTGCACTGACACAACTGTAAATGGAATACTATTTGCACGCTGCCTCCACACTTAGGAAAGGGTATGGATTCATTCAAGGATGTACAACATAGGCTCAGGAAATTGGACTCTGGAATGAGGGGTTGTCCTAGATGCTTAATAAAATTGGACCTACATTCTCTGCATTTGAGAAAAACGCGAAGTGATCACCAATTAAAATACACAATTCTGAAGGGCCTCGACGAGGTAGATATTGCTACCTCTGGTCAAGAAATCTCAACTGAAGGGCATGGTCACAAGATAAACGGTCAATGAGGAGAAAGTATGGTGCTCAACGTGTGGCAGAGTTTTGGAATTCTCAACTTCAAAGAGTTGTAGATGATTCTTTAAAACTGGGGTAGGAAGATTTTTGATCTCTCAAAACCAAGGGATTAGGGGAGTGAAGTCAAAAGCAACAAATCAGCGATGATCTTACTGAATGGCAGAGCAGGGTCAGTGGCCCAGATGGTCTAACCTTCTCCCTCTTTATTTTGCATCCTTGTGTTGAGGAGTGATTGTTTCCTTTGTGGTTCCAACACTGAACATATTCAGCAGTCTTGCATAACATTGCCAACAGCAATTCTTAGCCATTCAAGTATCATGTCACTAATATGTACCCCAAAAAATCAAAAAGGGCGGGGGAACCAACAACACATTAGAACTTTAATCTTCAATTTAAAATTGCAAAATGCTGTACAGAGGCAGGAGCTTGAGGGGAAGTTTAAACTATACTCTCAAAACCAATTTAATCAACAGAAGATGTTCAGCTCTCTAATCAATACAATAGTGGCCAAGATGGAAACTCTCACCGTTGAGGCCGCACATGCTTTTGAATTTCACCCAAGCCCTTATTTAAAGGACAATGTTCCCATTTACTTGACTTCAACATTGGCCCAGCCTGGGAGCGTGGATTTTAATAGCTGCGCTATTTTCTTCATGACTCAAGGTGACTCATCCTTTGAAGACCACACAGCGCCAAGAAATCAGACGACCTTGCAGTCGTTTCGAGATCAGAGCCTTGTTCCATTTTGCAATAACAATGGAGTTGACTGAGTGACAACTATAAGGTTGGAAAAACCTTTACCCTGCAAACAAATTCTTCCCAAACACCAATCTTTGCGGCCTGACATGACCCAACTGGAAAAGTTGTGCTTTCCAAACCAGTTTGACAAAGCCGACTTTTGTGCCATAAACTATGGTTGAGTTAAGTTTGTAACAATGTCCGTGATCACTCAGGTTGGCTGCTCTTCCATTAAGAATTTACGGCATGCAAATTTGCAATGCCTGCTGATATCTGATCTTCTGAATGACACACCTTAAAGACAAGTAACAATATGACAGGGGTAGGTAGAGCACCTTAAAGAAAAGTTACAATATGACAGGTATGGCAAGTTAGAAAATGTTGCATTCCATTTCAGCCATAATTTAATTGAATGACATGGTAAGTACAATGGGCTACATGATGTTGCCTGAGCTGCTGTGTTTTTCCAGCACCACTCTAATCTAGACTCTGATCTCCAGCATCTGCAGTCCTCACTTTTGCCTAAATGATGTCCACCTGGTCCTATGTATTTCATCGTTTTGTAATTCATAGAGTCATACAGCACAGAAACAGACTCTTCGGTCCAACCAATCCACACTGACCATAACTCCATACTAAACTAGTCCCATCTGCCTGCTCCTGCCCCATATGCTTCCAAACTTTTCCTATTCATGTACTTATCCAAATGTCTTTTGAATGTTGTAACTGTACTCACACCCACCACTTCCTCAGGAAGTTCATTCCACACACAAACTGCCCTCTGTGTAAACGATTTGCCCCTCATCCTTTATAAAATCTCTCCGCTCACCTTAAAAGTGTGTCCCCTAGTCATGAAGTCCCCCATTCGAGGGAAAAGACAAACCATTAACCCTATCTATGCCCCTCATGATTTTATAAATCTCTATAAGGTCATCTCACAGTGGCTCAGTGGTTAGCACTGCTGCCTCACAGCACCAAGGTCCCAGGTTCGATTTCAGCCTCGGGCAGACTGTCTATGTGGAGTTTGCACATTCTCCCCGTGTCTGCATTGGATTGCGCTGGTTTCCTCCCACAGTCCGAAGTTGTGCAGGTCAGGTGGATTGGCCTTGCTAAATTGCCCATAGTATCAGGTGCATGAGTCAGAGGGAAATGGGTCTGGGTGGGTTACTCTTCGGAGGGTCGGTGTGGACTGGTTGGGCCAAAGGGCCTGTTTCCACACTGTAGGGAATCTAATCTAATATCTCAACACCCTATGCTCCAGTGAAAAAAGTCCCAGCCTTTCTTTATAATTCAAACCTTCTATACCTGGCAACATCCTGGTCAATCTCTTCAGAACCTTCTCCAACTTAATAATATCCTTCCGATAACAGGCCAGCCAGAACTGGACGCTGTAACAAGGGATATGTAGGTTTTTCGCAACTGAAAGGGATATGCTTAACTACGGACAAAGCACATTTACTCACAGCAGCTAAATAAAAAAAACAAAAGAATTGCGGCTACCGGAAAACAGAAACAAAAACATAAATTGCTGGAAAATCTCAGCAGGTCTGGCAGCATCTGTGGAGAGCAATCAGAGTTAACTGGACCCGAAACGTTAACTCTGATTTCTCTCCACAGCTGCTGCCAGACCTGCTGAGATTTTCCAGCAATTTCTGTCCCTGTTACTCCCAGTGGCTGCTATGATGTGTAATCTTCATGAGGACTCAAGATGTTTCAGTCAGCAACAGTCTACAAAACCTGCACCTGGATGAGAAATCATAACAAGGACGACAGACTCGACTGGATTTCCATTTTGCTGTTACATGCCTGAGGCTCAAAGCTCTGCCAACTTTGCTCCGATGCCAATTATTGTCCACCTCCCAACCGGCCCCAGATGATTCTATTCCCCTACGACTTTCTCTCGCCCTCCACCTCGTGCTTTGGAGCAGCATGCTGATTCTCACCTCTCAAAGCAAGTGTCCCTCTGACCTCCTACACAGCCATAGATGTGTCGTCACTGCAAACCAGGGAATATGTTGTTTCTTTCTATCTTTTTATTCATTCATGGGATGAGGGCATGGCTGACTTGGGCAGCATTTATTGCCCACCCCTAATTGTTGAGAGTCAACATGGGTCTGGAGTCACATGTAGGTCAGACCAGGCAAGGATGGCAGATTCCTTCCCTAAAGGACATTAGTGAACCAGATGGTGATCAACAATGGTCATCATTCGACTCTTAATTCCCTTAATTCATTGCTGATTGTTCTGGATTGGATATCTCCACATCAGCCCTCAGCCTAGGTCAAAGCTACTCCAGTTTTAAACCGGCTTTTCTAGGCTTTTACTTGCAACAAAAGAACAATTTGGCACAAACGCCCAACCCATCAGTATCGTTTCTGGACGTTCCTCTCCGTCAAGGTTCAATGCTTTCTCAGGGAAAAGCTCACCTTTGCAAGTGAATGTATGCAGCCCTCTGGATTGGATCTGGTTGTGATGGATTATCTTTTGTGATAACACAGTCACTGGGAAGGCTCAGGCATTAGGAATGGCGCTGTCACATACTGATTTCACTGCTCGGCCTCACAAGCAGCTTTAATTCCTTTAGTGATCGGCTGTGGTTTGGCAATAGCCTGCATGATAGAAGGTGGCCTGTTCAAATCCCACTCCTGAGCACAAAGTTAGGTAATACTCCAAAGCTGCACTGTCAGAGATGCTGTGTATTCTTAAGATGAGACATTAATCCGCTCTGCCTTAAGACATCCTAGGGCACCACTCAGAAGGAGCTGGGGTGGAGGGGAATGTTCCTTTGCTGTCCAGGCTGACAATCAATAAAACACATCATCTGGTCATTATTTCATTAAGCCACATGACACTGGGTTATGGTCCGTCTGGTTTATTTGAAACCACAAACGTTTGGAGTGCTGTTCCTTTGTCCAATGAAGGGACTGTGCTCCGAAAGCTTGTGATTTCAAATCAACCTGTTAGGCTATAACCTGGTGTCATGTGACTCCTGACTTTGTCCACCCCAGTCCACCCCCCGCATCATGTCATTTTGTGTATTGCTCTCTGCGGGTGACTGCTGTGCGCAGACTTGCTGCCAGTTTCGTCCATCACAACAGCACCTCCACTCCGAGCCAACTGGAAAAGCACTTGGGGATAGCTGGAAATTGTGAGAGGCGCCACCGAAATGCATATGTTTCTTTCCTCAGGAGTCCGGGCAGGGAAGATGGAAAAGAAAAAGCAGGATGAAAGATGGTTTTAGTGACCGCGCTTTGGAAACTTCTACAGGGATGATGTCATTTAATTTTCTGATAGATACGGTTCAGAGTGTTGCGGTAAAATTGCTTAAAAAGAATTGACAGCAAAAGGCAGTCTAGTTAACTAGCTTTGTAACAAACGGTTTTGGGAACACTATTCCTATTCCATCTTGCCTGATTTACCCACGAGTCAATCTGATTTAATTAACCCGGAGTTTTATTAATATAAATATTCCTATATTGATTGCTGGAGATGACGTATTTAGGGCTCAGTCATAAATCAGAGGCACTTAACTATGCTGCATTTGCTCTTCTCTATTAAATCAATTTTAATGATAAAATATTACCTGTTGGTATGACAGGCATGAACCTCCAACCATTTGCCAGCCCTCGGGAAGGTTACAATCTCAGACATCAGACATGCATTCTTAAGCTCAAGATCAATGCACTTAATCAGAGGAGCAACACATATAAAGGACCTGGCAGGACATGAGGGGAAGTTGGTGGATTTGGATTGCTAAAGCCTTCAGGATTGACCTAGCTTTAGGATTAATCTCTCAGACCCTGCTGCAAGAAAGCTAGTGAGGCGAACCATTAAGGGATGCAAAAATAACAGAGTGCTTTTTCTCCATATCTGTCACAAAAATATTGTTGACGAGAGAGAGAGAAAGATCAGTTTGGCTGAGTGGGGCATTTGTAGGTTGGACAACATTTGATGTTAACTCCGTGAATATTTGAAACAAGGGTTTTGACCCTCGTTGGGAAATGGGGAAGAAGATACCATCATTAATTAATACCAACAGCAATATGGCCACCTTCATTAGCCTTCAGCAACCACCTTCCAGTTTTCAGCTTACTTAATATGCCCCATTGTTCATAGAACAGATCTGACTCAAATGAGTTGGAATTGGAATCAAAACTTGGCTAGCAAAACTGTAACTAAACAATGGTCTGACTTTAAAGAGGAGACAGATTTGATGCAGTCAAGGTGTATGCTCACAGAGGGGAAAAAATGTAGGGCAAACTAATCCAGAGCAGGGTGGGTGGAAAAAGAGACAGATTGAGATGCAAAAGAAAAAGTATGCTTGTGTCAAATGTTGGATGGATAATCCAACTGAGAAAATGGAAGGTGTAGAAAGCTCACAGGAGTATTGAAAGAGAACAAATATGAAAAGCAAAGTGAGTGAATGAGAAGAGCAACCATAGGCCAATCATTCTGTTATAGACAGGATATTATAAAGCTGGGGGAGGTTCAGAAAAGACTTACCAGGATGGTGGCAGGAATGGAGGGTATGAGCAATAAGGAGAGGCTGGATAGTCTGGGACTTATTTCACTGGAGTGCAGAATGTTGAGAGGATGACCTTATAGAGGTTTATAAAACCCATGAGGGGTATAGATAGTGTTAACTGTAGGTGCGTTTTCCCTAGGATGGGGGATTTCAAGACTAGGGGTACATTTTTAAGGTGAGATTTAAAAAAAACATGAGGGCAACTTTTTTACACAGAGGGTGGTTCACTTGTGGAATGAACTTCCTGGGGAAGTGGTGGATGTGGGTACAGTTGCAACATTGAGTTAACTACATGAATAAGAAATGTTTGGAAGGATATTGGCCAGGAGCAGCAGGTGAGATGTGTTTAGTTTGGGGTTATGTTCGGCATGGACTGGTCGGGCCAAAGGGTCTGTTTCTGTGCTGTATGACTCTATGACTCAGTGCTGGGAAGATTCTAGAAACTATTATTTGTTTCAACAGTAAGAGCATACTAAGTTGCTATGTTTTGTTTTAATGAGGTAACAGAGATGGTTGATCAGGATAATGCTAGTGATATGATGGACATGGACTTTCAAAAAAAGCATTTAACCTAATGCTGCATAACAGACTTGTGAGTAAATTTTAAGCTCACGAAATAAAAGGGACAACGGCAACAAGGATCAATTGATTGAGTAACAGGAAACAGTGTAATGATTGACGGTTGTTTTTTTGGACTGGAGACATGTTAAAGTGGAGTTGCAGTAATCAGTTTTAAAAACCTTGCTTTTTGCAACATGTAGTGAGCACCAAAACCTTAGTGTACAAAGCACAATTTTAAGTTGGTGAACATTACGGATGTTGGAAGTGTTGCAAGCTGTGAGGAGGGCTGTGTAGAAATTCAAAAAGATTTTGGCAGGTTGGTGGAATCGGCAGGTTGGATGAAATGCAGAGAAGAATGGAGTAATTTAAGAAGAATGCAGAGAGACTATATAAAACAAAGGGTACAATAGAAGAACTGAAGTGTCCATGTACATGAATCACTGAATGTGGAAAGGCATCCTGCCCACCACACCCCTTTGCTATCAAGGGAGCTGTATCTATATTGAAACCCATCAGGTAATGGAAATGCATGCTTTGTTTAAAGCCTTTAGTCACATTAATCAAACTTGTTTCCTTGCAATCCCATTTTCATTAAGGATCTCTGATCTCATCGGTCAGTGGTATAACTAACACGCACACTGGCTGTAGTTATCCCAGGATCTCTGGGGGGATCTGAGTGAAGGTCAGTGTTCACACTCTTTAATGCTCTTCCCACACTCGCTCTGCTAGGCTAGCCTTTGGTTAGAGTCAAGATTAGAGTGGTGCTGGAAAAGCACAGCAGGTCAGGCAGCATCTGAGGAGCAGGAAATTCGATGTTTCAGGCAAAAGTCCTTCATCAGTGTGGTAGGTGCCTGGAACACGTTGCCAGCAGAGTTAGTAGAGGCAGGCACGGTAGAGTCATTTAAGGTGTGTCTGGACAGATGCATGAGTAGGTGGGGAGCAGGGGAATACAAATGCTTAGGAATTGGGCGACAGGTTTCGACAATGGATTTGAATCGGCTCAGGTTTGGAGGGCTGAAGGGCCTGTCCCTAGGTTGTAAATGTTCTTTGTTCTTCAGGAATGAGGCTGGGAGTCTCCGGGGTGGAGAGCCCAGCCTTTGGTTAGCAATGCCTTGAAGTTCAGGCCACACATTGGGAGCCTGGAGCACTGCTGATACGGTGGCTCAGTAGTTGGCATTACAACCACATAGCACAAGACAAATTAGTTTAATTCCACCCTCAGGCAACTATCTGTGGGAGTTTGCACCTTCTCCCTGGGACTATGTGAGTTTCCTCCAAGTGTTCTGGTTTCTGAACAAAGGCATGCAGCAGAGATGGATCGGCCAAGCTAAATTGCCCAGTTTGGGTGGGCTAGGTGGATCAGTCATGGGAAATGCAGGGTCACTAGGATCTGGGAGTGGCTCTGGATGGGATCCCACTCTTCAGAAGGGTAGTGTGGACTCGATAGGTCAAATAGCCTGCTTCCACACTCTTCGGTTTCTGTGATTTATGAAGGTTTTGCAGCACCACACAAAGGAGGGTGGTGCGTGTATGGAATGAGCTGCCAGAGGAAGTGGTGGAGGCTGGTACAATTGCAGCATTTAAAAGGCATCTGGATGGTTATGTGAATAGGAAGGGTTTAGAGGGCTATGGGTCAAATGCTGGCAAATGGGACTAGATTAATTTAGGAAATCGGGTCAGCATGGGGGAGTTGGATTGAAGGGTCTGTTTCCGTGCTATACATCTCTATGACTCTATCACTCTGTGATGCCCCATTCAGCACAGGCAGTGGAAGCTGTGACAGTGTGAATCTACGGGTCTGTGGTAAGTGGTGCCAATATTTCTGCCAGCTGGAGATGCCTTCAATAAGTGGAGACAGAGCCAGTTGCTGGCCGTGTTATGCTATCTCCCGCAGTATACCTTTAAGGGACATGTGACATCATCACTGTATCACATCATGTGACCTGCGGGTATAAATATCTGACTTCATCTTCTCTGGGGGCATAAGACGCTGAGGGAAAAGTGCTATTGTTTATAACCGGTTAGCTTAGTATTAGCCTGGATACCGAAACGTCTGTGAACGCAAAATATCAGCAGCTTTAATAAACATCTGTTAAATCTTTCAATACCATATCATCCATGTTACTAATACCCAGCAGCAGGCACAGCCCACACTCTGCTGCCAATTCTTGGCTGGCCTTTCAAATTTTATTTAGTCATTTGTAGAACGTGGCTGGCCAGCATTTATTACCCATTCCTAGTTGCCCCCGCTTCAGAAGGTGGGGGTGAGGTGCCTTCTTGAACTGCTGCAGTCCACCTGCTGTGGGTTGACCCACAATGCCAGCTTCTGGCTAGGCAGCGGGAAGGCAAGGTGAGGGGAGACAGTGACCGTAATCATTGTTGTGGCAGGAATTGCCTTCTGGTACCACAAAGGACAAATTTCCATTGGACCATAAGACGCAGGAGGAGAAATGAGGCCATTCAGCCCATCAAATCTGCTCCACCATTCAATCATGGCTAGCGAGTTTCTCAATCCCATTCTCCTGCTTTCTCCCCGCAACCCTTGATCCTCTTCATAATCAAGAACCTATCTATTTCCATCTTAAATATACTCAAGGACCACTGAATTTCCTTTCATCTGAGGGGTTCCTTCTGCTTTCAGACCAACTCCGAATAAACTGTTCTGTTGACCAGTAGCAAAATCAAAGAATTCTGCACTCAGGATTAATTAGGGAATTGACTTATCATCATCATCAAGTTGCCGTCACCATTTTTTAATCTACAAAGCCCCAAGGTCAGCATCAGAAATGGTCAGGTTCTGAGCGGGTGAGTAACCAACTTGAATGAGCTGCCCATCTGGATGGGATAGGGTTAAAATTCACCCCTTTATTTCTGTTGTTGAGCCAACAATAAGAAGAGAAACATGTTTTCCAGGACTATTCTTCCTTTGGGTGGATGACGATTTGCAGGGGATCTCCGGGAATGTGTCAATATTTACCAGAAAGCCCACATATTGAAATGCTTAGAAACCACAGGAGTGAAATGAACCTCGTGCTTTCTACTCTCAGTAAAATGAGGGGGAAAGAAACGAAGTCAGGAGCCTTTGTTTGGGATAACCAGGCTCGGTCTCCAGCTGGCATTTGCTGTCAGTGAGAAACAATGAGTCTGACACAGAACACATGGGAAGCCAGGAATTGATCAGTGGGAGGTCCTCAGTAGGGAGTGTGTGGGAGAGAGAAGGGAAACCAACTCTGGAGATGTTGGACAAACTGAATTTCAGGAAGATCAATCATATCCAATACCGTAGAAACATCTGGGAGGACAAGGTGGGACCAACAATCATACTTACATCAACACAAGACATCCATATTGTACCTATGATGTGGAGATGCCAGTGTTGGACTGGGGTGGACAAAGTTAAAAATCCCACAGCACCAGGTTATAGTCCAACAGGTTTAATTGGAAGCACTAGCTTTCGGAGCGCTACTCCATCACCAGTTGGTTATAGAGTAAAAGATCATAAGACACAGAATTTATAGCAAAAGATTACAGTGTCATAATACATAATAATGAACTGAAACTTGCAGCCCATTCTAAAAGATGAAAGACTTAACAATCCAGGTTTGTACAATATGCCATTTTAGTTGCATGACACTGTAATCTTTTGCTATAAATTCTGTGTCTTATGATGTTATACCGCACAGCCACCTGATGAAGGAGCAGCACTTCGAAAGCTAGTGCTTCCAAATACACCTGATGGACTATAACCTGGTGATTTGTGATTTTTAATATTGTACCGAGGTATCTTTGTACAGAGCTTTATAAGGACTGTAATATTGATCTTGTAACACTATTTGTTTTTATTTTCTAACTTATACCTAAGGTTTTGTTTCATTTGGTTGATTATTGTCCAATGTACCTAGGTATAGAGAAAAGTTTTGTTTTGCATGCAGTGCAGACAGATCATACCATATAAAGATCCCATGGTGATGGAACAGAATGAGGAATACAATGTTACGGCTGCAAAAAAGGCGCCCAAAAAGCAAGATTAACATTAAATTTGAAATTTGAGAGATCCATTCAGAAGGTCTAATAAATGCAGTGAAGAAGCTGTTCTTGAATCTGTTGATACGTGTGTTTAAGCTTTTGTACCTTCTCCCTGATGGAAGATGGTGGGAGAGATTATAACCGGGTTGGGAGGGGTCTTTGATGATGTTGGCTGCCCTTCCGAGGCAGTGGGAAGTGTAGATGGAGTCAATGGATGGAAGATTTGGGTTTGTGTGATGGACTGGGCTGTGTTCACAACTCTGTGTAGTTTCTTACAGTCCTGGGTATAGCAATTGCTATACAAGCTGTGATGGATCCAGATAGAATGCCTTTTATGGTACACCTGTAAACATTGGCAATTTGTACTAAGATGGCACCAGAAATGGTGACTTTGTACACTTTTCACTGTATTCATGTATTCTTGAACTTGAGTATGCTTGACAATAGTTTTAAACTTTAAAATTCTAATCAAAATGAACAATTCCCTGGTCAAGTGAACTGCAGATTTTATTCAGAAATCCAACCCATATTGGATGCACTATGGATGACACAAAAAGCCAAGATCTGTGTGTTACAATCAGGGTGTCTAGACTCTCAATCGTCTTGGGGCACCACCCCCATATATGTTTGGCATGTCCAGTTCCTGTGCTGCTCATTCCTGTACAGTTATATTGTTCATGAAGACACGGTTATATTCATCTACAAGACATTTTGGTGCCACAGACGTCCCGAATGAGGGTTCCCACAACCCATTTTATTCAGAATCCTTAGAAATCAACAAAATTTCAGCGCATTCAAATTCAAGCCTTGAATGTCAAAAGGTGGCAACTGATCTATCAGTCAAAAACTGGAAATCCAACAGGAGGATACGACTTATCTTGAAGTTGCACCCAGCAATCTTAGCACAGGTCTGCTTGATGTACTTGCGTCATGAAATATTTTTAAAAATCTATTATTTGGAAAGTAACAATGCCGACATATAAATAACCGATTTTCCATGGCACTTATACTATGGAATTTCACAGCATTGGCATAGACCATTATGAGTGAGTGAAGAGGTTGGATCCTTCCCTACCAGTTGCCCTGTGGCATTTTCATGGGCGTGCTCCTTTAATTGGCATGCCGGCAACTTTTTAAAAAATTACTCATAGGTCAGCTATATGTAAGATTAATAGGGGTAGTTATGGTAGGGGATTTTAACTTTCCAAACATCGACTGGGACTGCCATAGTGTTAAAGGTTTAGATGGAGAGGAATTTCTTAAGTGCGTACAAGACAATTTTCTGATTCAGTATGTGGATGTACCTACCAGAGAAGGTGCAAAACTTGACCTACTCTTGGGAAATAAGGCAGGGCAGGTGACTGAGGTGTCAGTGGGGGAGCACTTTGGGGCCAGCGACTATAATTCTATTCGTTTTAAAATC
>NC_057723.1:75654878-75655659 GCF_004010195.1 Chiloscyllium plagiosum
GGTGGTAAAGACAAGCCAGGGAACTATAGACCGGTGAGCCTGACCTCGGTGGTGGGCAAGTTGTTGGAGGGAATCCTGAGGGGTAGGACGTACATGCATTTGGAAAGGCAAGGACTGATTTGGGATAGTCAACATGACTTTGTGCGTGGGAAATCATGTCTCACAAACTTGATTGGGTTTTTTGAAGAAGTAACAAAGAAGATTGATGAGGGTAGAGCAGTAGATGTGATCTATATGGACTTCAGTAAGGCGTTCGACACGATTCTCCATGGGAGACTGATTAGCAAGGTTAAATCGCACGGATTACAGGGAGAACTAGCCATTTAGATACAGAACTGGCTCAAAGGGAGAAGACAGAGGGTGATGGTGGAGGGTTGTTTTCCAGACTGGAGGCCTGTGACCAGTGGAGTGCAACAAGGATCGGTGCTGGGCACTCTACTTTTTGTCATTTACATAAATGATTTGGATGAGAGCATAAGAGGTACAGTTAGTAAGTTTGCAGATGACACCAAAATTGGAGGTGAATAATGTGTTGCTGGAAAAGCGCAGCAGGTCAGGTAGCATCAAAGGAGCAGGAGAATCGACGTTTCGGGCATCAGAAGGGCCTGACCTGCTGCGCTTCATTTTTTAGCTCTGATCTCCAGCATCTGCAGTCCTCACTTTCTCCAAAATTGGAGGGTGTAGTGGACAGTGAAGAGGGTTACCTCAGATTACAACAGGATCTGGACCAGATGGGCCAATGGGCTGAGAAGTGGCAGATGGAGTTTAATTCAGATAAATG
>NC_057723.1:75656085-75679957 GCF_004010195.1 Chiloscyllium plagiosum
TACAATTGCAACATTTAAGAGGCATTTGGATGGGTATATGAATAGGAAGGGTTTGGAGGGATATGGGCTGGGTGCTGGCAGGTGGGACTAGTTTGCGTTGGGATATCTGGTCGGCATGGACGGGTTGGACCGAAGGGTCTGTTCCTATGCTGTACATCTCTATGACTCTATGAATGTGAGCATCGCTGTTTGGGCCAGCATTTATTGCCCATCCCTAATTGCCCAGAGGGCAGTTAAGAGTTAACCACATTGCTGTGGGTCTGGAGTTACATGTAGGCCAGACAGGGCAAAGACCACAACTTACCCTTCTGAACCTGACAATCAACAATGGCTTCATGGTCATCATTAGACTCATAATTCCAGAATATTTGCTGAATTCAAATTCCACAATCTGCCATGGTAGGATTTGTACCCGGATCGTTAGTTGAAGTTTCCTGGATTACATGGTCTACCGATAATACCACGAGGCCATCACCTCCCTAAGGATTCCTATATCTGGGCAATTTGAGGCCTTTCAGACTTGGAGTGGAAACTCTCTGCAGTAAAGAGTAAGTAACTGAGAGGGTGTTTCAACATGGAGACTCCCTCTCACCAACATTCTTAAATCCTTAAATTGAAAAAAAGCAAGCCCCTACTGTAAGGCAGGGGTAGGTGGTGGGCTCACTAAGGGGGAAGTGCGCTTCATATTGGCTTTTGGACATGCACCCAGGGAGGGACTGTGCCCGAACATGCCACTGTGCACACATCTCCAAGTGATTAAACCTACCCATTGCAGAGAGATATTGCAGGCTGGTATTGGGTAGCTGAGCCAGCTGCAAGCCTTCAAAAGATGACTAGCATTGAGAATGGGTTCCTGAAAGCATTCCTGGAGTTTGTCTTCCTCAGGAAGGCTCTCACTTCCATCTCGCTAAGGCCACTGCCACACCCTGGGTGCAATTGCAAACCCCCGACCTTGGGGCTGTTCATACTACACACCAGCAAAGTACAGTGTGACCGAGAAGCTCGTTTCTCCAAGATAGTGAGGGGCTCACAGAATCCCTACAGATGGAAACAGGCCCTTCAGCCCAACAAGTCCACACCGACCCTCTGAAGAGTAATCCACCCAGACCCATTCCTCTATCCTATATTTACCCCGACTACTGTATCTAACCTACACATCCCTGAACACTACGGGCAATTTCGCATGGCCAATCCACCGAACCTGCACATCTTTGTACCGTGGGAGGAAACCCACACAGACACGGGGAGAATGTGCAAACGCCACACAGACAGTCGCCCGAGGTGGAATCAAACCCAGGTCCCTAGCACCATGAGGCAGCAGTGCTAACCACTGAGCCACCGTGCCGCACAGGTTTTGGGTTATGCTAAGTGCCACTGACGGCCAATAGCTGCAGTGTCCTCCAGAGATAATACACATCCCATCTCCAAGGCACACCATAACATGGCAGTTAATAAGAAGCACATAAGATGTCTCTGTCTCATTTTAGAGGTGTATAGGTCTGGATGAGGTTTTGAATATGAAGAGAGGAATAAAGGAATTTAAACACAACGATCATGCCAAATCGAGAGGTGACAGAGGACCACTTGTTAGCGGATGGTTGAGCTGGACAGGATATGGCCAGCAGAACGTGTTCCAACTAATGTTTATGAGGGTCTGAGGATGGGAGATGGCTAGGAAGGTACTGGAACAGCCAAAAATATTGCAGGACTAAATTGCGTCACTCTCCCCCAATTATATCACTATAAAATGTCCACCTGCCTCCAATTATTCTGCAACCAGAAACCTGCATACAACACAAAGCTTGGCAGTGGTTGAAGAGAATGGATCTCCACCAAAATTCCCACTCCATTACAGCCCGTAAATTGGTGCTCATGGGACGCACCGGAAATAAGAAACAGTCCCTGGTGTTTTTACGGCTGCTGATAAAAATTTCATCCAGCCCTTAATGGCTAAAACCACCATGTGCAGAAACGAGAAAAGTCAAATCTCTACCTTAAAAACTGGACTTTGGATATCCAGTTTGCATTTTAATAACATCTGCACAGCCCACTATATTATTATAACCCAAAGCTGGACAGATGGCAATCATAACTTCCGCTTTCCACTGGCAGAGTAAGTCAACCTCTAATTGCCGGTGTCAGCAGTTTCTGCTACACTTGCATATTACCTCTCCATCTTCCTGATGTTTTCACTCTCTTCCACTATGCTGCTTTCTCCACAACCGGTACATAACAATGTTTTAAATCCCTCTCTATCAAGGGTCTGCCACTGGTGACGCAGCACTGCAACAGCTACAGCTTAAGGATCCAAGTGACCCTTTCAATGACCTTTGACACACGGTCCCCTCCAGCGCCTGCCGGAGCAGGAGTGTCATAACTTGGTTCTTCTCTTACCTAGGAGGAGAAAGTGAGGTCTGCAGATGCTGGAGATCAGAGCTGGAAATGTGTTGCTGGAAAAGCGCAGCAGGTCAGGCAGCATCCAGGGAACAGGAGAATCGACGTTTCGGGCATAAGCCCGAAGAAGGGCTTATGCCCGAAACGTCGATTCTCCTGTTCCCTGGATGCTGCCTGACCTGCTGCGCTTTTCCAGCAACACATTTCCAGCTCTTCTCTTACCTATCCAATTACAACAAGAAGATCTTGAGTAGTTGTGAGTTAAGCAGCAGAGCACTCATCGGGTGATTACTTGAGAACGTACGAAGAGACAGAGTGGGGAGGCTCTCTATGGCGGAGTCCTCCTTTTCTCCAGCAGAGGCTTTGCTGCTCGCAGGTTAAATCGGTTCATGACCCAGGACACCTGCCATTTCGGCGAACTCATTTATGTTGAGTGTAGGAGGTTGCAACCCCTTTGTTACTATTGGAGGGGGGCTACTCCTCAGTTCTGTTTCCACTTCAGTCTCACACTCCTGGCCACTTTGCCACCTTCCGTAGAGGGTGAGGGTAGGAGGGGGATCGATGGACCTCCTGCTGGATTTGTTCTTGGACCTGGCCAAGATCAACAGGCCCAGGAAGCAAGTGACTGAGGCAGTTGATCAACTCCAGTGATTCCTTCTGGTTCATGGTTACACCCTCAGCCTGGTGTCCCTACAGAGGGAGCACATGTCATTGGCCAGTGTGCTTCAGACCTTCCACAACGTATGGGCACCACTGGGCCTAGAGTGCATTATCTTTATCCTCAGCATGTTATCTTTATTTAACAAGTTTGCTCGTTTCCTTTAAGGGTTGCGTCTTTAGTTAGTTTGTTAATTTGACTTGATTTATCGAAACACCTAGGCCTGTAAATTTCACTCAGACGTTAAGATGATGGATTTGAAATCTATTATCCAATTTTAAATCCTGCCAACTACACTCTTCATCATTCTTAACTTTTATTCTGTTAAAGTTTTTGGTACAGTACTCTAGCTCCAGTCCTACAGCTGTTCCTCAGTTAATTGATTCATTTATTTATCGTACTTTCCAACAAGTAGAAAGTACTTATCCCTTTAAGGGGTTATTGATTAGATCATTGGTTTGCTTGTTCTGAGTTTGCTTAAACATTTTCAAAAAGAGATATTTCTTGTCACTGCGGCTGGTTTTACAGAGTTCAGACTTTCATATTGCAATGTTTCACTTTGTAAATAAATTGAAAACAGAGTAAAGAATGACTTCTGGTTTCCTCCTTCCACCACTTCAAAAATAATGACTTCTCTTCCTGCCTCTGCACAGTTTTCTGTGAAGTTTTCCCAGTGGATTTACTCCCAGTTACCTTCTCTTGTTCATCTCAGAGATGCCAATTGGTGAACGGTCTAAAATTAAGCAGTCAGAGCCAGTTGTAGGTCTCCATCACCTCTTTGTGACTTCTCTAGTGATCATGTGGTTAGCCTGCTTTTCTGATATCAAGTACTATCTGAGCTATCAATTCCTGGGGAAGATTAAAGTCACGAGCTTCAGCCCCGAGAACTGACTCTCATCAGTGAATCTTTCCGAACCAGCCTACTTGCCACCCTCGGGCGACTGTCTGTGTGAAGTTTGCACGTTCTCTCCATGGCTGCGTGGATTTCCTCCGGGTGCTCCGGTTTCCTCCCACAGTCCAAAGATGTGCAGGTTAGGGTGGACAGGCCATGCTAAATTGCCCCATCGTGTCCAGAGATGTGTAAACTAGGTGCGTTACTCAGGGGAAAGATAGGGGAATGGGTCTGGGTGGGATAATGTTTGGATGGTCGGTGTGGACTTGTTGGGCTAAATTTCAAACCTGATGAAGACCTTTTGCCCAAAATGTCGATTTTCCTGCTCCTCGGATGCTGCCTGACCTGCTGTGCTTTTCCAGCACCACTCTAATCTAGACTCTGATTTCCAGCACCTGCAATCCTCACTTTTGCCTTGTTGAGCCAAGTGGCCTATTTCCACACTGCATGGATTCTGGGATTCTGGGAAATGAATCTTGATATCTGAACTGACTACGAGCTGAGATCACAATATTCTTTCTGGCACAGTTTATTTCCATCCCTGTGAAATCAGCCATATCCACTTCCATTTGACTTACATGCTTTTTTTTGACCTCAAGACTTCAACAATTCAATGAATTATTCCCAGCATCCGACCTCCATAATCATTCAGCTGATCCAGAACTCTGAACACTGCAGGTGGACTACATCGGTTCAAGAAAGTGGCTCAACTCACCTTCTCGAGACCAATTCAGGATGGACAATACATGAAGGCATGGCCGATCATGCTCATATCTCAGGAAGGAAAGACAAACAACAAACACATTGCACAATTCTTTAGGTTCTATGCAACCCGTTCGAAAATGTTACGGCACACCTCTGGAGCAGGTAGGACTTGAACCTGGGCCTCCTGGTCGAGAGGTACAATTGCAACCACAAGAATCCTATGTTGCACCCTCTTTTTATACCCAGAAATGCTCTTACACACAACTGAATATTTTATGCTCCACCACCAAACCCCACGTTGTGCTTTTCTCATCTGTTAACCACCCTCAGTAAACCATTCATACTTTCCAATTGATTAATTTACACACATTAAACCCAACACAAACCATCAAAGGTGAGGAAGAAAGAGGGAGGAAGAGAGGGTGGGTACTGTGCACCTTTCACCATTAGTTCAATGGCCTAGGTTAAGCCTCACCAAGAAATCTGGCCTCATTTCCGGATCAAAAGTGCAAGATGGACTCACTTGGAAAGGATCCTAAAGTTGATGCTCATTTTCACAGGCATTTGTATGTACTTTGTACATGATTTTACATGACAAAAGATATTTAACTCACTGAGAAGGGACTTTTGTACTCGTCTGAAACTATTGAAATTATTCAGTCTTTATTATAAATGAATTTTTAGCGATTTTATTCCATCCCTCACAGATGAACTACTATTATTAAAATATCTATTTCTGGTGATAAACCCATTTTCAGTTGCATTAATAGAACTGCACTAGATTACCTCTCTTAAATATATCAAACAACACATTTTAATAGAATTAAAAGAAATAATTACCTTCTTCGTTGGTGTTCTGATTAAACTGAATCATTGAGGATTTTACATTTGGGATTATGCACATTAATTTCATCAGCAATTTAATCTAACCAATGCAACTTTGATCACTTTTAAGGTACAATTCCCTCATTGAGGGAGAATTGCTGCTCTTGGCATCTTGCAAGGGTGGGATGAGTGAGGGAACACGTTATTGCAGACACTGCAAGCTGTCCTGAAAACAACAAGTGCTGGAGGTCACAGCGGGTCAGGTGACATCCATGGAGCGCGAGCAAGCTAATGTTTCGAGTCTAGATGACTCTTCATCTAGAGGATGAGTGAGATTGGAAACCTAGGACATTGGGTGGGAGGGGGGAAGTTCTATTGAACAAATCCCAATCCCCCTACAATACTGCCTGCTGATCCTTCAACACACTGTCCTGCAGTAAGTACCAACTAAACCAGCACACACTTCCCAGTGAGATTTCCTGGCAAACATCATAAACCCTCAATCAGCAGGATAAACTGCACACAGAATTTCTGCTGTCACTTTATTGAAAGGCTGCCGGATTCAGACAAGTTCCTCTTAAAGTTACAAGGGCTCTGAGCCATAATAGATAATGATGTAATTGTGGTGGCATTTCTTAATGAAACATGTCGTTACCACTAATACCATAAGCAAGGACATTCTCCTCTGTGTCAGGAGAACAAGCAACTCATTTTTGCAGCTAATCCATCTCTTTTGCGTCTATTCATTGCCATGGTTACCTTAGGCCCCTTAGAACCAGACCTAATTAGCACAGTGGACCTAATTGGTTACATGATACTTGTTGCCAAGCACGAAGCATTTATTTAGTACATGCCAACACCCAAGGCAGGGATTATCAGTGAGCTGTCTCCTTTTCTCTCAATCTGAAATCATCCCATGAGGAAAATGAGGAGCAGCACGATTGTGAGACCTTCCAGCATCCTAAACAGTTACCATGGTAATATTTGCGATGTGACCAAATTTGAGTTTGTTTCAATTTTTGCATCAGATTACATGAAGGAAGTCTTCGATGTTGACAACTGTTAGTTACAGTCTCTCCCATTCAGTACTTTCCGCTAGTCAAGTGAATCAGACACTGAAAGGAAATCAATTTCTGGTTTGCTGAGAAATAGCAGACAAATACCGCAGCCACTGGGTGGGAGGATGTAGTCCCTTGCCAACAATTTCCCATGTAGCAAGATTCCAATGTGGGCTCTTGTCTCAGGGGAAAGGTCACAGCTCCAAACACTTCCTGTGGGTTGGAGTTAGATGCTGGGGTAGTTACTGCGATTACTGTTGCTGGCACCTCGTGGTATTCCCCACCTCCTCCATAACATATTGCGCAATGGGTAAGGTTGTGTTTTGAAATAACTTGCTTCTACAAATCTTCCTTTACGTTGACCCTATCTAGCGGTTAGTGGGTTTTTTTTCTTGATTCGCAGGAAGACGGTGTCACTGGTTAGGTGGGTATTTATTGCCCATCCCTAATTGCCTAGAGGGCAGTTAAGAGTCAATCACATCGCTGTGGGTCTGGAGTCACATGTAGGCCAGATCAGGTTTAGGAATAGCACACTTCTTTCCCTCAAGGGCTTTGTGAACCAGATGGGTTTATCCCATAATCAGATTCATGTTTGTCATTATACTCTTGAGTCCAGACTTCTTTTGGACTTTGAATTCAAATTCCATCATCTGCATTGTTAGGATGCAAACCCAGGTCCCTAGAATATTTTCCTGGGTCTCCGGATTCACTGTCCACTGATAATACCACCAGGCCATTGCCATCCCTGAGGTAGAGCATAGCCTTGCCATACAGAATAGACACTGCTCTCAGACAACAAACAAGTGTGTGCTTTATCAGTGAAAATTTACAATTATGTTGCCATGGTTGGAGGGTTAGAGCTACAGGGAGAAGGTGAAAAGGCCAGGGCTGTTTTCCCTGGTGCGTCAGAGGCTGAGGGATGATCGAGGTTTATAAAATCATGAGGGGCATGGATAGGGTAAATAGACCAGGTCTTTCTCTCGGGTTGGGGGAGTCCAGAACTAGAGGGCATAGGTTTAAGGTGAGAGAGAAAAAAGGGACCTAAGGGGTAACCTTTTCAAGTAGAGGGAAGTTTGTGTATGGAATGAGCTGCCAGAGGAAGTGGTGAAGGCTGGTACAATTACAACATTTAAGAGGCATCTGGATGGCTGTTTGAATAGGAAACTTTAGAGGGATATGAGCCAAGTGGGACTTGATTAGGTTAGGTATCTGATCGGCATGGATGAGTTGGACCAAAGGATCTGTTTCCATGCTGTACATGTCTATGACTATGATAAGCACATTTGGTCAGGCAGAATTACTAGATCATTAAGGAATTGCTACAGGTCCCTCTACTCCCTCTGAAAACCAATGTAAAACCAATGTCTCCACTCTCAGGCTGTCTATGACATCAAGAGATTGGCTGGTGCCAATGGAACACAAACACCAATCCCCTCAAATCCATAACCTTAGACAACAATTTCCTTATCTTGACCACGTCCTGAATCTGTGGATGTTGGTCTGGATCCACTGGATTCATGTGCAGCTTAACTCCATCAACTTGTTGCTCCAATTGGAGATCTTCAGCTCATGCTTTGTGGTGTCTCCCCAGTGAAATATAATTCCCCAGCACCAGCTCTATTGCCGGCATTGACTGTTCTGTTGTATCAGTTTATTTAGGAGACTGTTCTGTCACCTGAGCATCATCAGTGAAAGATTCCTGACTAAGATCAAGTTGATTTTGATGATCATTCTTGTTCAGTATTGCACCTTCTCACTAGTTGTGCTAAGTTTTAGCTTCCAGTTTGGTTTCAGTTGCAATGGGAGTGGAGGTGTGGTGTAATATGAGGAAAAATTGCATTTACTGGGCTTATACTCACTGGAATTTAGAAGAATAAGGGGGAACATCACAGAAACATGTCAAATCCTGAAGGGATTGGACAGGCTAAATGGAGGAAGAAGGTTCCGGATGTTGGGAACAAGAGGTCACAGTTTAAGAATAAAGGGTAGGCCATTCAGGACTGAGATGAGAAAGAATTTCTTCACTCAGAGAGTTGTGAACCTGTGGAATTCTCACCCACAGGAAGCTGTTGGGGCCAGTCCATTAGATAGATGCAAGAGGAAGCTGGACATGGCCCTTGTGGTTAAAGGGATTAAGGGGGATGGGGAGAAAGTGGGAGCGGGATACTGAGATTGCATGGCCAGCCATGATTGTATTGGAAGTGGGGCAGGCTCAAAGGGCCGAATGGCCTACTGCATGCACCTATTTACCATGTTTCTCATGACAAAGCAGCCCTATGATCCGGTAGGACTATTGCAACTTTACCTTTTACTTATTACGACGTGCAATGAACTTTCTTGTAATCTCAGAACAGTGCCGTTTCAAAGCAAGAATGGCAGTAGCAAACTAAGACAAGTAACCCTTGCCCAATACCAAAGCTGGTGGAGATAGCAAATACGAAATGCATCAATCATTTGGATTCAGTACCCTTTCATTTCGTAGACAAGAATGCCCAGTTGGCACATCTTTGAAGCACAATCATAATTTATTTATCAATCTTGTCTTAACAACAAGAAAAGCCCCTCAGAAATGCACAATGAAAACCTGCCACTTCCACAAACTTGGTCAGACCTCAAAAATATACTTCTCCCTCCACTGGTATTTGGCACTGTTCTGGGTCTACATAATACACTCTGGAATAAAAGCTCAATAGTGAGGAACCGTTACTGCCTTCGCCCACGAATACCACATGAAGCATTATGCTTGGGTCAGGCATTCTGTATAATGGGACAAAATGGGAATTGATTTTAGCATACGGAGACTCTGTACTAGGACCCAAGATACCTTTACTTGGCGCAGTTTGTAACTCAGATACTCAGCATGAGTCTTCGCTTTCCTCCTTCAGCAGCTGGCTGCAGTGAAAATAAGGCAAAGTCTGCCTATTTCACTCCCATTTCTCTAGCTTTCCAATGAAGACCATCAAAGCAGCAAGAACAATGTGACACGTGTTGGCAAGAATCCCTACAGTGTGGAAAGAGACCATTCAGCCCAGAGAGTCCAAAACTGACCCTCTGCAGAGCATCCCATTCAGACCCAGCTCCCCCCCTCCATCCCATCCATGTAAATCCCACATTGACTATAGCTTGCACATTATGGGGCAACTTAGCATTGCTAACCCACCCCAAACTACACATCTTTGGACTGTGGGACGAAACCCACACAGACATAGAGCTAATGCCCGAAACGTCGATTCTCCTGTTCCCTAGATGCTGCCTGACCTGCTGCGCTTTTCCAGCAACACATTTCCATCTCTGATCTCCAGCATCTGCAGACCTCACTTTCTCCCCATAGAGAGAATGCACAAAACCCACACTGAATTCTGCGGGAATCAAACGTGAGTCCCTAGCATTGTGAAGCAGCAGTGCTCAACACTGAGCCACTGTGCCTCCCTTACAGTTGTGTACTGTAATGTAGGTAGATGAACGCATCTTTCACCCTCTGCCTCTCCTCCAAATAATATGGAGGAGCTGTGAAAGGACTTCTGAAGAAGGGTCACCACACCTGAACCTTAACCCTACTATCTCTCCACAGACCTGCTGAGTTTCCCCAGCAATTTCTCTTCTTGTTTGTGAAAGGATCCTGCTATGTCATACAAGGTCCCTCCATCCCCTTCACACTGTCACAATCATGAGTCGTTACAAAACCTGACAACCTCTAATTTCACACTGCCTTCATTGTGAAGAATGTATACTTCCCCATGTTCATTTACCTACCTTCTCTCAACTAAGTCACTGCCTGGCCCCATCTAGTTCACCACATTCCCAAACTTTAGGTAAGACTGAAACAAAAGGGGTTTAATCCAGTGCATTTGCACACAACGGTCCTCTGTGAAAGAACAGAGACACACTGTGCTATTATGACAGTACTGACATCAAAGACATAGATTTAAAACACACCTATCTGAGGTTCTATAATTCAGCCTTCACTAAAAGAATTAAGGAGCAAATTTCTGTTATTGCTGGAATCTGTACTGAAAACAAAACATGCTGGAGATCACAGTGGGTCAGGCAGCACCCGCAGAAGGAGGGAGGCAATGGCTGAGTGGTATTATGGCAGGACTGTTAATCCAGCAACCCAGGTAACATTCTGGGACCTAGGTTCAAATCCTGCTGTGGCAGATGGGGGGAATTTGAGTTCACTAAATCTATGAAGTTAAGAATCTAATGATGAGCATGAATCTAATTGTTGGAAAAGTCCATCTGGTTCACTAATGGAAGGAAACTGCCACCCTTACCTGGTCTGGCCTGATGAAGGGCTTACACCCGAAACATCGATTCTCCTGCTCCTTGGATGCTGCCTGACCTGCTGTGCTTTTCCAGCACCACACTCTCAACTCTGATCTCCAGCATCTCACTTTCTCCTGGTCTGACCTACATGTGACTCCGGACCCACAGCAATGTGGTTGATTCTTAACTGCCCTCCAGACAATTAGGGATGGGTAATAAAAACCGGCCTAGCCACTGACACCTCATCCTGTGAATGAATGAGAAAAGAACAAGCTAATACTTTGCATCTAGATGACTCTTCACGGAGAGTCACCTCGAACCTCCATCATTTTTTGTTCTCACTAAAAGAATTAGATTCATATTCCTCTTCTAAAGGGGGAGATCTTTCTTTCACCTTCCTGTCCCCAACACGGGGCTGCAGGGCAGCACTAATAAAGAACCAATTCATTCTCCATAAAGAATTGCAAACTGCAATCTGTAAAACAGTGTGTTTCTAGGCTTCAGCGAGAGTTCCTGTCAGTCCAGAATGCGTGATAAATAAACACAATTCCTCAGCTAACAAGGTACAGTATTCACACAGGGGTGCAACAGCCTGGAGAACAGAATGCTTCTCATGTCGTGGCTAATAAGCTGATTTTACTGCAGGAGAAACAATCAGGATGAATGTGCAGTATTTAAGTTTGACATTATACAGCGCATGAAGCTAATAGCATAATCAATGAGTCACCTACAGAGGCAGAATGGATACTGCTTCAAAATGATTTATTTGCTTGCTGTTTGAGGCACTGGGCCAGCAGTGAAGCACTTTCCGTCTCTGTAATAACCTTAATGGAATGTGATTGCAGATGGCTTGTTCATAAATAAATAAATAACGCTAAACGCAGGCCCGCTGGCAAAGATGCAGCACACTTCATATCTTGTCAATAAAAAATTCTCAAATATTCAAAAACGAAAAGGAACAGAGGGACCCAGTGCATACAAATCACTGAAGGTGGCAGGACAGGTTAAGGAAATCATTGATTGTGGGCTATTGGGCAGTTTTTGGGCACCCCATTTTTGGAAAGGATATGTGAAGACGTTAGACAGGATGCAGAAACAATCCATGAGAGTGATTCTGGGAATCAGGAACTTGGGTTATAAGGATAGACTGGAGAAGCTGAGGCTTTTCTCCTTGGAGAAAGTGAGGACTGCAGGTGCTAGAGAGTTAGAGTCAATAAGTGTGTTTTAACCTGCTTTAGGCCCTTTGGCCAGCTCCAAGACCAGTGAGGCTGCTGGGTGTCTGATTCCCTGTTTCATTTTTCCTTTGAAGCTATGACAGGCTCCAAGATGGCTGCCTTCTGCCTTTGCTCCATGTGCTGGCAGGTGGGTCCTGGCTCCGGGTTACACTTGGCATCACTGATCGGATGCTGAGACCCGTCTCCGGCCTAATGAGAGTGTTTTTCATGATCGCGCTGCCTGTATGGCACAGTTAAAGCGCAGTGACAGGATCCAGAACACGCTAGAGGGAAGTCAAAACCACCAAGGGATTGGCATGGTGGCTCAGTGGTTAGCACTGCTGCCTCACAGCGCCAGGGACCCGGGTTTGATTCCAGCCTCGGGCGACTGTCTGTGTGGGGTTTGCACATTCTCCTTGTGTCATATAGAATCTCCACAGTGTGCAAGCAGGTCGTTTGGCCCATCGAATCCAAGAGCAAGCCACCCAATCACAATCCCCTCCCTACCCTGTCTTTGTAACCCTGCATTTCCCACAATCAACCCACCCTAACCTGCACAGTTTTGGACTACGGGAGGAAACCCACGCAGACACGGGGAACTCCAAACCAACAGTCGCCCAAGGGTGGAATAATTTCCTCCCACAGTGCAAAGATGTGTAGGTTAGATGGATTAGCCATGGGAAATGCAGGGTTACAGGGATAGGGTGGTCTGGGTCGGATGCTCTTTGGAGGCTCAGTATAGCCTTGATGGGTCAAAAGGCTTGCTTCCACACTGTAGGGATTTGATGATTCCCATCAGACTGTGGGATTAAACCTTCTATTCTCTTTCTTCCCACAATATTATGGATCCCAGGATAACAGAGTATTCCATTCAAGTCTAGTCTTCAAACTAGCCAAGAGACAAAAGGCACAATTTGCAATTATACAGCATCAGCTTAGTCTATGGCAGAAATGAATTAAACAGAGAACAGTTTCCTCTTTTATCCAGTTTTAGGGAAACTTTTATGCAATGTGGAGAAGCTTCATTTTTCTCTCCCAACAGTACGACTGGTGCCAACGTCACTACAGAAAGCAACGGTTGCTTCATGATATTTCAATGCTCCACTCCAAGCTCAGAGTGTGATTGTGAGTATTTTTGCAATTGAGGTACTGGTAATGCTGTCTCTTATTGGGAACAGGATTGTACTGATCATGAATACAGACCCAGGAGCAGTATCCGGTATTTAATTATCCCAATATCGGATTATCCGGCAAGATCGCAAGGTCTCGATGCTTGGCTAAACTATGTTACCCGGCATTCGATTATCTGGAATTCGATTAATTGAGTGAAGTACTCCCTGCTCGTGTCTTTCGGATAATCGAGGTTCCTCTATGTAGGGGTGGGCATAGCAATTTGCCCTACCTGCTGGCATGTTGGATCCATCCTGCCCCTAGGCTACTCTTCCAGGGAGGGGTGGGAAAATGTCAGGGCTATCTACCCACATGATGGGAAACCAATTAAAGGGATTCAATGCCTCTGAAAAGAATATGTTGAATAAAGTAATGGTGCTGACAGGGTTAATGTTAGCAATGGTATTCAGCGCCACCTAACTGGATCATGTCACAGATGTGGGAGAAACAGAAAAATCGTCAACCGTTGTACAGTGGAGACTTATGTCCACAGGTCTTTGATTGTATCAGCAAAAATGTCAATTGTACCTGTGCTGTCAAGCAACGATCTCCATTTTGTTTAAGACAAGAGTCTCTTCTCATTCAAACTCACGAGTGGTTTTCTTCCACCATTCTAAACTAAGCGGATTCTTCCAGCCAGTCAAGGGAACAGAGGCTATTGTTAGCCAACTCCTCCAGCCACAGGCCGGTGATCATTCATACGGCAGCACCTCCAGGAGCCTGGGTTTGTCAGGCCCCAGAAGGTGTGAGGGACAGGCGGCAAGTTCTCCAGTCAGGCTTTCGGGCCTTCTCCATCTGCCTGACTCAGCTGCGGCTCTGTGACTTGAAGGGTTTCTGTCTTTAAAATTCTCACTTTTTTAAAAAAGATCGGAGACAGGGTTACATAAATAGAGACGTCATCTCCCTCACTTAAAGCCTCTATCCTCCTTGTATCCTTAGGCCATCAATTCCGCAGGCCCGTTAGTTGTTCGAAGACTGCAAGCATGGCTTCTGGCCATTAAACTGGGACAAATCAGGGGAAGAAATATCACAGCAAAGGTGACAAATCCCCCACAGGGCCAGCTCTGACCTTGACTGAAGCACGTTGGGGTAAATTCTGTCTTAGGTGCCAGAGGCTGGAAGTCAAGAATAAATTTTCAACGTGCCTACGGTCTGGAAGTAAAACAGCTTTGCGAACCGGCCAATGGTTAAAGGAAGTGCCGCTGATTTTGAAGGCATTGCAACTTTTAAAATAAAACTTCCCTTCTCATCCACCACCCCCTGCCTCAGAGAGGTTTATCACTAATGTTCCATCACTGGCAAAAATACATTGGCTGTCACACCATCATAACATTGCAAAGGAACAGGCATCTCTATTGATGGAAAATATTTTAAAAGCAGAGAAAGGAAAATCACCATTTCACTTGAAGCTGCTGTGCTGTCATTTTGCTCAAACATCTCATTTCAAACAATTAGGAAATTGAAATTCATTTCGATGGGATTTCCTTTTTAGCAGCGAGCATGATCTGCGAAGAGGGTGTGGGGTTAGTGTAAGCAGTAAAACAGATGATTGTATCTTTTTACAAGGGCTCCTGGGGGATCTCAAACTGCATGTCACTGCAATCTAAGTTAAAGTCACTGTTCGATTTAATTAAGGGAGGCCACATACCGAGCATTACAAATATAATGAGATGCAGTCGGTGAGTGAAAATGCAGATTAAAGTTGTAATATATCAGATTAAAACATCAATGCTGGCCCAGCCGTGGAACAGCCTTTAACCCATTCAGGATTACACTGAGACAGCTGCTCCCAAACATAGCAAACAGAATAGAATAGAAATTTATTGTCTACTCAATATGAAATACAGTGAAAAGTGTATACCGTCACTGTACATAAGCATTATTCACGGTAACATAGAATAAAGTAAAGAAAGTTTAACTTAAAAAGAGAATAGAGTTGAACAAAATAGTAACTTGTTATCAGTTATGTTGATGAAAATATAATCAGATGTGTTTGAGTCACCACAATCGAGCGACATTTTAATTACAGAAATGATAAAAATAATTGAGACAAAGTTAGGACAAAGTTTGTCATTTATTCCCCTGCCACTGCCCGGGCACGGCTCCTGGGTTTCTGGAGCGGCTACGGGACACCATCACCAAAGTGAGGATTTCCGGAAGGGGCCCACCACATTGCCACGGCCAAAACTGACACCGAAGCCACTGCCTCACCACCGCAGCAAGGAGGGACAGACCGGACCCACTGGGTCACCGACGCTGACGACATCGCTGAAGTCATCGCCACCCGAAGCCGCCATATTGCCGCCAAAGCCACGAGGAGTGAAAGGGAACCGCTGCGTCATTGGCGCTGTAGCGCCCCCCTGCTGAAACCACCGTCAGCAGGAATGGACCCACTCACCGAGGATGGAGCCTTCAGTAAAGGCCACGTCCACAAGGAACGGACATCAGATTCACCTCACTGTTGTCATAACAACAGGCCCTCACAACAGCCTTCCTTCAGCGTAGCACAGAAAAGAAGAAAAGGTGAACTTTGATACAAACAAAAAACATGGCAAAAAAAAGATGAATGCAGCCAGCCAGGTGAGCGGGAGTGTACAGGCACAGAGCCCAAACACTTCCTACCCAACCGCCATCTTGTAACATGTGCCAATTTTCTAAAACAAAATGTAATTCTGTGCTTAATTTTCAGCATTGCGCATCCCAAGTTTTCCCATCATCCTGTACTTTGTTGATGATGGTTTCAACTGACTCATATCCTCAGAGCTGAAAGAGACCCCCCTCCCCAACACCCACCTCACTGACACTGCTGCTTTCGAGATGACACAAATCATACCACACTTCACCCTGAACCCTGCTTCCAGCATGACCTGGTCCTGTCTGTGCTCTCCACACCTCATCGTTACCTCCACACGCTCCGCAAACTTCTTCCATCTCTTTTGTCTCTGTTTCCTTCACCTCCTCCTCGGGCACACACTCAGCGTTATTGTGCTGCTAACGAGGAGAGGGGATGGAGATGTATGTACGGCCAACAAAAACAGGTGATTCCAGCATTCAGGAATTTAAGGCGTGTAAGAGACCAAATAGAAGCAGGGAAGATTGGCACGTTTCCCTACCTTTTTTACTCACAACACAACACAAAACATTTTGAGGAGCAGCCTGCATCGGATGACCATTTAGACTCTGAAGAGATTTACAAGGCAGCCACGTGATGAGTTTAAAGGTTTCAGAGATTACGATGACCAATTCGTTGTGATTGAAGGATCACTCCCAATGTGACTGGTTGTTTCCAATAATTCAATATCTCCTAACCATGACTGGATGGTAAAAAGGATGAAAGACTGAGGGTAGGATTTCCCAGGGAGCATTATGAATCCTGTTGACAAATGGACGTCAGAAGATATGGAGGAGAAATTCAAGTTGTGATTTTCCGTGAATCAGGCAATGCATCGAGGGCTTGCTCAGGTGCAGGGTGACTGAAGCAATGCTCTTTCAGGTAAAGCGGGAGAGGGGAATGGAAACCCAATGTTCACGTGCCCTCTCCCCTCCTTAAGTTTAAAAATAAACCTCTGCTGCCAGGCCTCTATGATACAGGATGGTCTGAGCCTGTGTTAAAGCCAAGTGGCCTTCTGAGCCTGGCGGGAGCACCCCTGGGGGCCACCAGGAAAATTCCAGGCAGCTTCTCAAGGGTAGGCCCCAACAGGCCTTTAATTTTCACCCCATCCCACCACTCCCCACCACTCTGGTCTTGGAACATGATGGAGACTGGGGGATTGACGCTGGAGCTGGATTCATTTCCAAAGTCCCCAATTTTCCAATGTCCGCCTCCTCAACCAAAATGTGGCTTGAACATTCAATCCCAAGGGAGTCAAAGATCTTCTGTTTCCATTGGCATCGGCTGAGAATGAGATTCTTAAGTTCCTAAGAAACAGGAGCAGAATGAGGTCATTCGACCCATCGAGTCTGCTCCGCCATTCTATGGCTGATATGCCCCTCATCCCATTTTCCCACCTTCTCCCTGTATCCCTGCATCCCTTTACCGATTAAGTGTACTCACTGTCCCAGCATCCATCGCACTTTGGGGTAGAAAATTCCACAGACTTCACATCCCTTTGGGAGAAGTAGTTTCTCCTCAACTCTGTTTTAAATTTGCTACCTCTATGTCTATGACCTCACATCCTTGAATGCCCCACAAGTATAGGAAACAGGGCTGTGAGTCTCTATTTCAACTCAAAGGATAGAGGACGGAGCGAGATGTTGTTGTGTGGCACATTTGACATTTGGAAAGAGCAAAGGAACAGGAGTTAAATGCAGCAGGAGCAACCAGGTAAGTTGAAATTTGCCTCAGAGAGAGGAGATGGAGGCTGGAGATAACACAGCTACCTCTGCCTGTCATTGTAGTCCGGGGACTGTGTGAGAGAGTGGGGTCAGAGGACTCCCTAAGTCTCAAAGTGAACATTCCAATATTTAGGTTTGGAAGAATTTCAGCTTTAAAGATTTATTTCGACTTATTTTGGTGCATCTCAGTTCGAGAAATAAACTCAGCTCCAGATGGTAGCTTCATGTGTTTAAACAAACAACTTTCAGTCGAACCTTTCCGAATATCAACACTCTCTCACTCCTCGATTCCCTTGTGGTGATGATTCTGTTCACGGAAAATTAAGGTTTGCTCAGGGCTCTGGAAGGATTTGAAGGCAATTTTATCATCCCAACTGGACTGGTATTCAACAAATGATGAAGGGCTTATGCCCAAAATGTTGATTTTCCTTCTCCTCGGATGCTGCCTGACTTGCTGTGCTTTTCCAGCGCCACACTCTTGACTCTGATCTCCAGCATCTGCAGTCCTCACTTTCTCCAATTCAACAAATAGTCTGACTGTCGGCTCCCTTTGACTTTTCAGAGGCCAGTACGCTGGATTACATGCTGGAAGCAAATACGTTGATTGTTCAAACATCAAAACCAGGAAAGATTGACCACCTGCCCTCACAGTCATGGTGTCAGTGTACAGTCACTAAGGTCTCCATCTTCCAATGGTCACTCAATGACAAGAAATTCCAGAACCTGTTCCCTACTTAAAATCCCAACATCACAAATCCATGCAACAAAACTTCGAACTATAGAATGTTCATGGGAGTGTAGAAGTAGGCCACTTGGCCCATTTTATCTGGACTGACTCAAAGTAAGAGCAATCAACCTAGCACCAATCCCCACCTCTTCCCTGTAGCCTAGCAGATTTTGTCCATTCTGATAATTATCCAACTCTTTTGAATGCCTTGATTGAACCTACCCCACCACACGCTCAGGCGATACATTCTAAATCCACACAACTGGCTTGAGTTCATGAATGGTTTCCACCGACTGACAAACTAACTGGCATCACCCGAGGTTCTCTTTGCTCCCCGTGTCCACATGCCCTTTGTGACTTGATCCAAGAGCCAAAGGCAGATCAGGCTGTGCCGAGCTGTCTCGGCAACAGGTCGCTCAGAGGAGATAGGAAATGTTTATCCTCCAATCCATCCCACAGCTTCGAGGTCGGCTCACCCTCTCATTGGGAAGGACCTTCTGACTGCCCACAGCATGGCTGACTTTGTGCTGGGGTACACGGCCTTTGCAAACATCCAGTACAAATACATTTCTCTGAGTTGCACCAAATGTAAAGTCAGCCGTACTGAAACTGCATTGTAACGGTCGTCTTGGTAAACCTATCCATTGATTCCAAAATCCCCACGCTGGTAACTATCAGGCAGACGTGGTTAAAAGTCACCAAGCTGTTCCTGTGCAATCCCCAAAACTCTTGCTCCAAACAGGCTAAGGTTCATCCTTACAGATGCTACTGGCCTGAATCCTAGAATACTGCCTTTTTCTGTCCACATTGCTCCCGTGCACAATAGCTTGCCAGGGCACATTGGAGAAAGGGGCATTCCCAGTGTATATCAACTTCCGCCCACTGCCAATGCGACTCGCATCAACACAGCGACAAAATTGTAACTCCTGCTCACCTCCTTTTCTGGAGGCTCGGCTTTGTGGCACATGCCGTGCACTGCACATTTGTCCGGGGAGGTCTGTTGAGACTGTCAGCTGCTCCATCCGGCATTCTTCCACCACCATCCTGCCCCAATTCCCACTGCCCCTGACATACTAGGAATCACTTCCGAGTAACAGTAATGGTTGAATTCTGCACGTAAACCATCTCTTGAACAGATAGATAACAATGGCTCCTTCCAGTTGAAGATGAAGGTTGGGTTGGAGGGCTGGAGACAATGAGGGCGGAGAGACTTGACAGCACATTGATTCCTGAGATGACACGTTAATTGTGTTGTTCACCTTGAATGTTAATGGATGTGAAACATTTGGCTGGAACCAGACTCCTGGCAGCTTTTTTTCTGCGCAGATGTTAACTAAAGTGATTTATGTGTTGCACAAGTGCTTGGGTACTGAATAGAACAATAGACAGATAACCCTCTGATGAGACAACTATCAAATCTTCTTCCTTTCTATCGTGATCTAATCTTCCCGTCTCTTCACCCAAATGTTACAACTGTTTGTAGAACATGTTCTCACTGAAAATAATAGTTAGCACTGCTGTCTCACAGCACCAGGGACCCAGATTCGATCCCACCCTTGGGTGACTGTCTGTGTGGAGTTTGCACATTCTCCCTGTTTCTGCGTGGGTTTCCTCCAGGTGCTCTAGTTTCCTCCCACAATGCAAAGATATTCAGGTTAGGGTGAATTGGCCGTGCTGAATTGCCCCATTGTGTCCAGGGGTGTGCAGGCTGGGTGGGTTAGCCGTGGGAAATATGGGTTTACAGGGATGGGGTAGGGGGTTGGGTCTGGATGGGATGCTCTTCAAGGGTTAGCGTGGACTCAATGGGCCAAATGGCTTCCACACTGCAGGGATTCTGAGTATAACTCACCCAAGGGACCCAGACATTGGAAGCCTACAGGCTATTCATCTGCAGATGGCATTACACTGTAGGCCCAATCTGCTCTCATCTGAGTGCAGTATGAATGCCGAGATGGGACTCAGCACTATGACTCTAGCCTGGAATGTTTCCCTCCCTGGGACACATCCTGCCAACTGAGAGTGCAGAGCACATGAATCCCACAGCTTCTGTTAATCAGACAGCATTTTATATCCAGTAATCTCCCAGAGCGAGCTTACCCGAAATATCCCCCCAACCTGTCAACTCAGAGTCTGACTGATATCAAATTGGGTTCATCTTTCTTTTCTTATTTATTTTTTAAAAACATGTGGATTAAATTGCATCAAGTCAGCTCATCTGCCAGTTCTGTTTCTTTTTCTTTAGGAGCTGGTTCAGTAAGAGACCAAACGAGCAGGCAGGAAGAATGTGAACAATTATGTCCACCATCTTGGCATCGGACAAACATGAGGCGTTCTTTATTTAGGCCCCAAAAAATCCATCAGCTCATTCAGAACAAGATTAGAGGTTGTTGGAAAAACTCAGCAGGTCTGGCAGCATCTGTGGAGACAATTGGAGGGCTGGAGACAATGAGGGCAGAGACACTTGACAGCAAATTGATTCCTGAGATGACACGGTCACCTTGAATGTTAACGGATGTGACACCAAAACGTTAACTCTGATTTCTCTTCACCGATGCTGCCAGGCATGCTGAGCTTTTCCAGCAACTTCTATTGTTGTTTCCGATTTACGGCATCTGTGGTTTATAATTGGTTTTTAATTAGCTCCTTCGCATTTGGTTGTGATTTTGGCAAGCCATTAGAAACTGATCCAAACACCAATGATCCGAGGTCACATAGATGACTATCACAGTGCGAGTGACACTATTATGAGGACTGAGCCCCAAACTGCAGGTCTCCTTGGATTTGTAAACATTCGCAGTGACAGCGGGCTCAGATTTAACTGCGCCCAGTGCTCACTGGTAGGAATTTCAATGGCTTGGGCTTTGTCCCAAGATTTTCTAGCTTCTTGCTGTCAACACAACTTGGTAAATGCCTCCTGTTGCTCAATGCCTGACAATCTTGTCATCTCACTCTCTTTCAGACACATTCTTGTCAGGTTATAGCTGCACACACAGATTTGCCAGCCAAATCCAAGTCAATTATTGTAACTCCTGCCGTTTTACCCACTGGACCTCGGGGTGGGACTTTGTGGATCAAAACACACCCTATCCAGCATCTGTCTCAACATCTACAAGATTGGATGATGAATAAGCCAAGCCAGAATCCACAGTGACGGGAGTAAAGATCTCAGGAGTGGCTGTACCGTCAGCTCTGCTGTATATGCGCGTTTCTTCAACGCAAATTGGCTATAACGTGATTGAAGATTTTAAACTGTTATTTATGGAACGCAAACTTTTCCTCTAAATCGCACTGCCATTACGTGATGTTTCTTACAACGCAGGATCACACGGGAATGAAACTATCGCGTTATAACAGAACCGACTGTATTGTGGTTTTTCCCCACATTTAGGGTGAGGGGGAAAGATTTCAAAAGGACCGAAGGGGCAATGTTTTCATGCAGAGGATGGTGTGTGTGTGTGTGTGTGTATGGAATGAGCTGCCAGAGAAAGTGGTGGAGGCTGGTACAATTATAGCATTTAAAAGGCATCTGGATGGTTATATGAATAGGAAGGGTTCAGAGGGATAGGGGCCAAGTGCTGGCAAATGGGACCAGATTAGGTGAGGATATCTGGTCGGCGTGGACGAATTTGATGGAAGGCTCTGTTTCCGTGCTGTACATCTCTATCACTCCATGATCACACTCACTCAGAGAGAATTCTAATTTTCTAAACTTACCTCAGTTGCCATAAATTACAGATTCCGACCACCAAGTTATTTTTTTCCAGTGATAAAATATTCTCAATTCCAATTTACAAGCGAGTCCTGAAAGCTAACACATCTCTGGATGCGAATGAAATGAATGCACTTTTGCCATCTACAGAACGTGGCCTTAATCTTGCAAGACTTAAGAAGTCTCCTTATGTGTTAACTGCTGTTTGCGTTTACTTTAGATGCTTGTTAAATGGGATCGGCGCAAAGTTATTGTCTTGTTAAACTGCACAGTGAGTATTCTGCCTGCTCTCTGTGAGTCCAGCCTACAGCGAGACTTAGCTTGTTACCCAGGCTGGGCCAATATCCGTGTGCTCGTTCCAGGCAAGTTAAAGACATTTTTCCAAACACAAACCTGTCCTTTGGCCTTTTATCGGAGCCCCATCAGAGTCAAGCTGCCTCATTAGGAGAGCTAATCTATTCTGTAATGATTTTAATCCAGTTAGTGACGGAAAATGGGTGAATGGAAACTGAGCTGCAGAAAGCGGCTGATCTGGTATCATTAGCTTCCCACGGGAGAAACCTTCTGAACCAGACCCTTCATTAGCAAGCAGGTTCCTCCTGGCCTACCCTCGGTGCTGGTAAGTCAGGATCCTGAAGATAATGTCTGACTGAAATGTGTCTCTGCCCTCATGCTCTGGATTCTGAAATTCACGTCTCGTCACTTGATTATTCTCCAGGCATGAAGTATTAAAGCACCCACTGGGCGCAGCCATAGGAACGTGAAAGAATGCTTTCAAACTGGTCAGGAACCAATCCCAAGCCCCATCCCTCGACCTGACAGGGGATAAGCTGAACATTTGGTTGACTAGAAATGAAACATTATCAAGTTGATCTGTCTGGATTTATCAAATTAGGAGCAATTGCCTTAACGGGAGCTCAGTTTAACAGCTGAACAATACAGTGAATTTATGCTCCTAACCCACACCTGAAGCAACAATACAAGGGTGTCACGGTGGCTCAGTGGCTAGCACAGCTGCCTCACAGCACCAGGAACCTAGGTTCAGTCCCAGCCTCAGGCAACTGTCTCTGTGGAGTTTGCACATTAGTCTATAAGACATAGGAGCAGGAACTAAACCATTGAGCCCGCTTAATCATGGCTGATAAGTTTCCCGAGCCTTTCTCCCCATAGTCCTTGATACTCAAGAACATATCTATCTCAGTTTTAAATATACTCAATGACCTGGCCTCCACAGCCTTCTGTGGCAATGAATTCCATAGACTCACCACTCTCTGGCTGAAGAAGTTTCTCTTTATCTCTGTTCCAAAGGTCTTCCCTTTACTCTAGGGCTATGCCCTCAGGTCCTAGTCTCTCCTAGCATTTTCTCCCTGTGGGTTTCGTCCCACAGTCCAAACATGTGCAGGTTAGATGGACTGGCCCTGCTGTAGTGTCCACGGGATGTGCAGGTTAGCAGGTTTAGCCATGGGAAACAGTAGGGTTACGGGGAAAGGGTCTGGGGCCAGGTCTAGGTGGGAAGCTCTCTGGAAGGTCGTTGTAAATTTAATGGACTGAATAGCCTCTTTCTTCACTGTAGGGATTCTATGAATCTACATCCCTGACTGCTGTGTGATGGAAAACATGCAATGAATGCATGATCAGTTCTGAGGAAGGGTCATCGGACCTGAAATATTAACTCTGATTTCTCTGCATAAGTGATGTCAGACCTACTGAGCTTTTTGCAGTGATTTCTGTATTTGTTGTATGTAATGAATGCACAATGTTTCACACTGGAATATAAGGGAAACTCTGAAAGGCAGTTAAAGTGTGTGTGTGTGTGTGTGTCTGTGTGCGTGTGTGTGTGTCTGTGTGTGTGTGTCTGTGTCTGTGTGTGCGTGTGTGTCTGTGCGTCTGTGTCTGTGCGCGTGTGTGTGTGTCTGTGT
>NC_057723.1:75679974-75683218 GCF_004010195.1 Chiloscyllium plagiosum
TGTGTGCGTATCATTATGAATCACTGCGACGGATCCAATGAATGGACTTCGCCTGGAAGTTAGTACACCCTCCCGAATGAATATGATTTTATTTTATATGGAAAAATGTGCAGAGCTGTTAGCTTCCTTGCTCAAATTCTCAGTCCTCCCTCCTCCATCGCACTACATTAATCTAGAAATTACAGCATGGAGTGTGGAACAGCATCTAATTCAATGAACTGGCAGACGAGATGATGGAAGGAATGCTCTGCCACTAGGATAGACAGGAATACCAACATTAACCAGGGAAAAAGGACAATAATGTGTCAGTTGGAACTGGGGGATCTGGAGAGAAAAAATTCTACAGGCAATCCCTGGGTTACAAATGGGTTCCATCAAGGATTCCGTTCACAAGTTGATTTGTACAGAATACAATACAGAACAATGTAAAATAGCCATTGTAAAACAATATGAGGATCAGCAGGAAATCCACATTGCCTCTTCTGCAGAAAGCTACATGTCAGGAGCCTTCCACATCCATCAAAGTTTTACCTGCACGTCCACCAATATCATTTATTGTATCCATTGCTCCCAGTGCGGTCTCCTCTACATTGGGGAGACTGGACGCCTCCTAGCAGAGCGCTTTAAGGGAACATCTCTGGGACACCCGCACCAATCAACCCCATCGCCCCGTGGCCCAACATTTCAACTCCCCTCCCACTCAGCCGAGGACATGGAAGTGCTGGGCCTCCTTCACCGCCACTCCCTCACCACCCGATGCCTGGAGGAAGAACGCCTCATCTTCCGCTTTCTCCCCACCCCCACTCTCCTCTCATTTATCTCTCCACCCTTCAGGCACTCTGCCTGTATTCCTGATGAAGGGCTTTTGCCCGAAACGTCGATTTTCCTGCTCCTCGGATACTGCCTGAACTGCTGTGCTTTTCCAGCACCACTCTAATCTCCTCGGAAATTAATTCTGGTGTGGGGAAACCCCCTCTCACTTTCTGGGAGCAGAAAATCCTACCCATTATCTTTCCATTAACATCGGTCTTAAAGTGAGTGACTTCTGTTGTCCGATAACTTTGCTGGAATTTTCCAGAACCTTCTAAAGAGAAAACTGCCTAAATATACTCCTCGTCGTGATTTAGAGTCATAGAGCTGTACAGCAAGGAAACAGACCCTTCAGTCCAACTAGTTCATGCTGACCAGATATTCCACATTAATCTAGTCCCATTTGCCAGCACTTGGCCCATATCCCTCTCAACTCTTCCTATTCCAGCTACCATTTAAATGTTGTACCAGCCTCCACCACTTCTCTCTGGCAGCTCATTCACACACGCACCACCTTCGACATGTAAAAGTAGCCTCTTCAGGCCCTTTCAAACCTTTCCTCTCTCACCTTAAACCTATGCCCTCTAGTTCTGGACACCCCCTACCCTGGGGAAAGACCTTATCCTCTCCCCCCCACCCATGATTTTATAAACTTCTGAACTGGAAGTGGCCACGAGATGGTGCCTTTGAATGGGGGGTGGGGGGGATTCGAAGTATTTTGTGTCAGTATTTACTGTGGCAAAGGATATGGAAGATATAGACTGTAGGGAAATAGATGGTGACACCTTGCAAAATGTCCAGATTACAGAGGAGGAAGTGCTGGATATCTTGAAATGCATAAAAGTGGATAAATCCCCAGGACTTGATCAGGTGTACCCTAGAACTCTGTGGGAAGCTAGAGAAGTGATTGCTGGACCTCTTGCTGAGGTATTTGTATCATCGATACTTACAGGTGAGGTGCCGGAAGTCTGGAGGTTGGCTAACATGGTGCCACTGTTTAAGAAGGGTGGTAAGGACAAGCCAGGGAACTATAGACCTGTGAGATTGACGTTGGTGGTGGGCAAGTTGTTGGAGGGAATCCTGAGGGACAGGATGTACATGTATTTGGAAAGGCAAGGACTGATTAGAGATAGTCAACGTGGTTTTGTGCATGGGAAATCATGTCTCAAAGACTTGACTGAGTTTTTTTGAGGAAGTAACAAAGAGGATTGATGAGGGCAGAGCGGTAGATGTGATCTATATGGACTTCAGTAAGGCATTCGACAAGGTTCCCCATGGGAGACCGATTAGCAAGGTTAGATCTCATGGAATACAGGGAGAACTAGCCATTCGGATACAGAACTGGCTCAAAGGTAGAAGACAAAGGGTGGTGATGGAGGGTTGTTTTTCAGACTGGAGGCCTCTGACGAGTGGAGTGCCACAAGGGTCGGTGCTGGGTCCTCTACTTTTTGTCATTTACATAAATAATTTGGATGCGAGTATAAGAGGTACAGTTAGTAAGTTTGCAGATGACACCAAAATTGGAGGTGTAGTGGACAGCGAAGAGGGTTACATCAGATTACAACAAGATCTTGACCAGTTGGGCCAATGGGCTGAGAAGAGGCTGATAGACTTTAATTCAGAGAAATGCGAGGTGCTGCATTTTGGGAAGGCAAATCTTAGCAGAGTTAAAAATCACTCAACACCAGGTTATAGTCCAACAGGTTAAATTGGAGGCACCAGCTTTCGAAGCGCCGCTCCTTCATCAGGTGATAGTGGAGGGCACAATTGTAAGGCACAGAATTTGTAGCAAAATATTACAATGTGATGTAACTGAAATTATACATTGAAAAATAACTTGATTGTCTGTTGAGTCTTTCATCTGTTAGAATACCATGATAGTTTCACTTCTTTCATGTGTAAATCACATAACTTTTTTTTAAAAGTTGCATTCTCAGGTTTACTGTAACAATTGGTGTTAGCTAGACAATATGTTGAAGGTGTTAGCCCCCTGTGTTCTCTCTCTGTGCCATAATGTTTAGACTGATTCTAATCTAAAAAGTGAGATAACAGAGTCTTAAATGGATTCATGCAGTTTTTGAGCAAAGTACAATGTAACTCTGCAAGTACAAATTCACCCCACAAACGTATAAGTATACGTATGCATGTGGATCCTTGTGTATGTGTGTGTGTCTGTCTGTCTGTCTGGGTTGGGGAATTGTGAGTGTGAGAGAGAGTGTATATGTGTGTGGCTGTGAGTATAGAGTGTCTTAAATCTGTGAGAGGGTGCATGTGTGAGTGTGAGAGTGTGTGTGTCTGTAGGAGTGTGTATGTCTGGGGTGGGGGGTTGTGAATGTCTGTGAGGGAGAGTCTAAAAGTATGTGTGTGAGTGTAGAGTGGCCTAAGTCTCTGAGAGGATGCATGTGTGAGTGTGGGAGTGTGTATGTCTGTAAGG
>NC_057723.1:75683901-75726845 GCF_004010195.1 Chiloscyllium plagiosum
AGGGCATCGGTTTAGGGTGAGAGGGAAAAGATATAAAAGAGATCTACGGGGCAACTTTTTCACACAGAGGGTGGTACGTGTATGGAATGAGCTACCAGAGGAAGTGGTGGAGGCTGGTACAATTGCAATATTTAAGAGGCATTTGGATGGGTATATGAATAGGAAGGGTTTGGAGGGATATGGGCTGGGTGCTGGCAGGTGGGACTAGATTGGGTTAGGATATTTGGTCGGCATGGACAGGTTGGACCGAAGGGTCTGTTTCCATGCTGTATATCTCTATGACTCTATGGCTCTAAGACAGAGGAAACAGACAGAAATAAATGATGACCAGCAATGCACATAATGTAATCACATGTCCTTGAGGCAAAATGTGGTGGGGGAGTGTGGAGGGGTGGGGGGTGAGGGGCGGGCTGGGTGTCAAAGGCTAGTTAGCCTCTGGCTCCTTATAATCACTGATTTCTGCAGAAATTTATAATCCTGAACGCGATTACATCATGGTACTGTCTTCACAAGACACGTTGCCATGACGACGCTGCCTTTTTAAGTATACATCCTGCGAGGTAAGAACCAATCTTAATGAGCTATATCGTCTAGATTGGGACAGATTTTATTGGAGCCAACAAGAGAAAAAAAACGAATGGTTCCACTTTGCTAAGCCCCTCCATCTCTGAGACACATAGATTAGGAAAATAAATAGTAGCTGCCAATCAACAGAGTGTCAATCTTGCTGGTAGAAAGGTACATGCAGCACAATACATGAGGCTGAGTGACAATCTGTCATATTGCAAACTCAATCTCTTAACTAAATAAACCCACTGTCTTGTCTCACACACAAAACACACGCAAAACAGCAGGTAACTCAGTCTCCACAGCACCAACAGTGACTTAACCCCTTCAGTACCATAGAAATATATAAAAGTATGAGAGGCATGGAGAGGGTGGATAGTCAGAGCTGTTACTCCAGGGTGGAAATGTGAAACACTCGCGGGGCTGAGGTTTAAGGCGAGAGGGGAAATGTTTTAATGGAGATATGCAAGGCAAGAACTTTACATAGTGGATGGTAGGGTGCCTGGAACACACTACCAGGGGAGGTATTAGAAGCAGGAACAATAGCAATGTTTAAGAGGCATTTACGCAGGCACATGAACAGCCAGGGAATAGAGCGATATGGACCATGTGCAGGCAGATGGGATTCCTTTAGAATGGCATTATGGTTGGTGCAGTCATGATGGGCTGAAGGGCCTGTTCCTGTGCTTTACTGTTTTATATTCTATCACAGCGATTAGATCCTTCCTCGCACTAGTACTAACCTATTCAATACCAAATGATATTAGTCCCTTCCTGCTAACCAGTACTAACCCCTTCAGTACCAAATGCAAGTAGACCCTTCCTGCTAACCAGTACTAACCCCTCCAGTACCAATTGCATTGCAAACCCAGTTCTTCAGAAAATAAATCCACAGCCTGAAACAGTGCTCAAAACAGATGCAAACAGATCCCCTTCCACACCAACTCCTCATTGGTCAAGGATTAATCCTTTCAGCACAAAACAGGACTAATTGCTATCATGGCAAAAGTGAGTACTGCAGATGCTGGAAACCAGAGTCTAGATCAGAGTGGTGCTGGAAAAGCACAGCAGGTCAGGCAGCATCCGAGGAGCAGGAAAATCAACGTTTTGGGCAAAAGCCCTTCATCAGGAATGGAGACATGGAGCCTCGAGGGTGAAGAGATAAATCAGAGGCTATAATATCAAGTGAGAGGGTTAAGCCCTCTCTGGTATCCCATTGCGTGAAACTCCTCAGTAGCAAGTGCGGTTAACCTCTTTGTTCCCCAGTGGGTTTTCAGATGGGTTTAAATTTCTCTGAATCCTTTACGTGGAAAAATTCTCAACATAATTCTGAAACATGACAGAGGCTCCTTCTCAAAGTTGGTGGTCATTGACGAAGCTGACAGAGGGTTGACACAGACTCTGCTTGGATCACTGCATTCCTCGGTTCCGGGCCTTCGTAAATTCCTTCCCTCCAGCCTTGGGGCGGGTGCTGCAATTCAGCTGAGTCATTCCTAAACTGCAGAATTCCTGCCTTACTTTTCCCTCTCCTCTTAAAGGGTTTGCCTTCCTATACCACAAGCTGTTCGATAATGCTCCTGTGAAAGTAGTTGGAACTTAACTATGTTAAGGAAGCTATATAAATGCAACTTGTTGTCCTCATTCGCAATTACTGACAGCACTTGACTGGTCAGACTGATGGCACCAGTTCATTAGGGCTGAATCATCTTCCCTTCGTCTCCCACATAAACATTCCCAATGGTCTTGCGACATCCACAAGGAATAACAGAATGAGAGGAGCAGTTACCAGCAGTAGCAGGAACAGAATGAAGTCAGAGAGATAATGAGATCTGACCTCTGGGGAAAGTGCAGTGCAATCTCTTGTTAGCATTCATTTATCTCCTACCACAGCAGCAGCTGTGAATAGGCTCTGAGCTGAATGAGAAAGGGAATTGAGTTGTGTACAACTTGGGAGATCAGCGGGATTTGGACTACCGCTGGTTTAACCTATTTCATTGTACGTTCTGTGATGAATTACACAGCAACAGCCCTCCATGACTCCTAAGGGCACTAATATCGGAAAGTATTAGTTACAGATTAACACTCAGTGGGGTGGCTGAGTGCTCCAGCACTTTGAGTCCGTGAGAGAAATACCCAGTGTAATCCTCTTTAGGACTACAACCACATGTGTAATTATCAGGCCAAAGACAAACTAATCTTTTTCATTGCTGGCATTGCTGTGAGGATCTGGAGTGTGTTGCCCAGGGTATAAATATCGTACAGCGTTTCACTTCCCTGCCAGAACTTGACTTCACCGAAACAATTAATTTCCATAAAACATCCCAATGTAACATCCACCTCTCTATCGTGTTTCAAGCATACAGTCTCACAAGTGAATGAATTCCAGTACACTGCATGCCCAGTGAATCTGTTCCAGTGCTCTGCATCCCCAGTGAATCTGTTCCAGTGCACTGCATCCCCAGTGAATCTGTTCCAGTGCACTGCATGCCCAGTGAATCTGTTCCAGTGCTCTGCATCCCCAGTGAATCTGTTCCAGTGCACTGCATGCCCAGTGAATTTGTTCCAGTGCGCTGCAACCCCAGTGAATCTGTTCCAGTGCACTGCATCCCCAGTGAATCTGTTCCAGTGCACTGCATCCCCAGTGAATCTGTTCCAGTGCACTGCATTCCCGGTGAATCAGTTCCAGTGCACTGTATGCCCAGTGAATCTGTTCCAGTGCACTGCATTCCCAGTGAATCTGTTCCAGTGCACTGCATGCCCAGTGAATTTGTTCCAGTGCGCTGCAACCCCAGTGAATCCATTCCAGTGCACTGCATATCCAGTGAATCTGTTCCAGTGCACTGCATCCCCAGTGAATCCGTTCCAGTGCATTGCATATCCAGTGAATCCGTTCTAACATTCAAATATGTTCCTGTGCGCTGTCTCTTCTTCCACAAAATAAACCGTTCCCTCAGTGACATGAGGTCACCTTCCCATTGGAAGTAAAGTCAATCTAGCCTTAACCCTAGAAACGTTTGCTGAAATAGATTCATTGTCCGAAGGTCAGGATTCGTTTTCAATGCCAATTTCAGAGAGGTCAGTTTCTCTGCTGGTCATGAATAATTTAACTGACAGCATCTCCCAAATCCATGACCTCTACAAACAAGAAGGATAAAGGGTCCAGTTGGTCGGAGGAGCAGAGGGATCAGTGTGTGTGTGTGTGTGTGTGTGTTTGTTTGTGTGTGTGCATGTGTGTGTGTGTGCATGTGTGTGTTTGTGGTGTATATGTGAGTGTGTGAGTGTGTGTGAGAGTGTGTGTGTGTGTGTGCGCGAGTGTGAGTGTGTGTGAGTGAGAGTGTGAGTGTGCGTGAGATTCAGGTCCCATGAAGGTGATTTGGAGGGCGATCTGAATCACAATCAGTGTTGTTGTGTGATGGGGGGCTGCAACTGCTCTTCAAATGCGCATCTCATTGAGTACTACGCTCGTGCTTTCTCCCTGTAAGGTATTGTTCTTTTCCCAATAACCATTGGATTTCCTCTTGAATTCATCAGTGGAGAATCTGCCTCTACCACGGTTGTGTGAAAAACAAATTCCATCTGTTGCTTTTGTTCCTTTTGCTAATATTTTAAACTTGTGCCTCTGGTTCTTAATCTGTGTACGAGTGAAAACATTTCAGTCTGCAGGTCGTTCTGCTATAACGCGAATTCGCTGTAACGCGCTCAACGAATTGGAGATGCTGTTTCTAAAGCATGAACCTTTAAAGCATGTGTTGGCTGTAATGTGATTACATCACCTACACTTTAAGCGCTGTTTCTAAAGCCCGATTTTTCTGTAACGCACAAGAACACACTCATGACGTTTTAGAGGAACTGACTGTATTTACTCTGTCAAGCCCACTCAATTTTTAAGTATTTCCGAGCTTCTTTTGTCCTGAAAAATCAGTCCCAGCATCTCCAGGCTATCTTCATAACTATTCTCCTGCACCCTCTGCAGTGTTTTCACATCCTTCCTAAAGATTGATACCCATTCGTTCTCTGATGCTGAAATAATGTCGTATACAAGTTTAATATAACCTCTTTGCCCTTGTACTCTGTGCCCCTAATAATAAAGTCGAGGATGCTGCACGATTTATTAAGTACCTCTCAACCTACCTTGTCACCTTTAATGGTTTCTGCGCACACACACACACACACATAAACACACACACACACATATATATTCAAGGAGCAAGTTCATGGCTTAAACACGCGATTCCATTTTAGGAAGAGGTTTCTTTTCAAGGACTGTACTTGCTGGGTGAGCACTTTTAAAATAAATTATACTCTAAGTATTCCGATTTTTCATAGTGCAACCAAGAAGCTATTTCTCCAGAAAGCGATTTGAACCAAAGGCTGAAACCCATCAAAGGTAGAGTCAAAAATTGTCGCGCTGGAAAAGCAGGGCAGGTCAGATAGCAGCCGAAGAGCTGGAGAGTTGATATTTCGGGCATTAGCCCTTATTCTGCTGACCCAACCAGTACCCCTCCACCAACACACTCATTCGATTAGCTGAACTGGTCCTTCCCCTCAACAACTTCTCCTTCGAATCCTCCCACTTCTTCAGCTCCGTCATCAAAGCTGAAGCCTACAACCCATCACTTGATATTAAACTTGAGTAGAAATTTAGATTTTGATGTGCCTCAGAGTAATGAGGAAGTCCTGAAGGAATGGGATAGGAACCAGAGAACTCAGTTGAAAGGTTTGTTGCAGCAGGATGAGAACATGTGTAGAAACAGAAATACAACAGCACATGAGGTTAATGTAGGAGACATCACTTGATTCAAAATGTTAACTTTGATTTTTTTCTCCGCAAAAAATGCTGCCAGACCTGCTGAGCTTTTCTGGTAATTCCTATTTTTATTTCTGACTTATAACATTGGTTCATAAAATAGCTAAGAGATTGCTTAGAAGCACTAAAAGGTTTCTTCCACAAGTATCTATCTGAGCCTTTGGCCTGCACCTTCGCGGAAATCCTGGGCACTTTCCTTACCGGTGTATGGTCAGTGGGCATGGTCTGATGGAAGTCCCACTGCCAACACCGCATTTTACAGTCTGCAGAAGGCTTTTCTTCCTGAAATAAATCCACACTTCTCCAACCCTTTTAGATGGTTGTCAATGCTAAGAAAAAAGATAACACTTAAAAATTAAAAAGTAGCTTAAAACTTTGAGAAAGGTTTTTCAGGATGGTTAAACAGAAAAACAAACACAATAATGTTTGGCCAAAATGCTCACAAAACAAAGAACAAAGAAAATTCCAGCACAGGATCAGGCCCTTCGGCCCTCCAAGCCTGCGCTGATCCAGATCCTCGATCTAAACCTGTCGCCTACTTTCTAAGGATCAGTGTTCCTCTGCTCCCTGTCTATCCATTCAGAGAATCCTCAGGTCAATCATTTGGGATTCTGTGGAAGACGTAAGGACTTGCATTTAAATATAATCTTCAACATGATATAATGTATTATGACAATTAACAGATGCAATTAAGCAAGAATAGACATTGTAGCACCAATCTCCAATTAATAACCATGGTCTTAGCAGAGATTGCTGAATCTGGAATCTTTTTACTCCGCTAGACAGTATTCTAACACATGGGAATGAATATATGTCTACTTTCACAAATATTTATAATAATAACACACTGCTGTAATTAAAACAAAATGCCTGAATTTTATCATCTCTGCCGGTATTTTATGGATTAGCTTGGAAACTGTCTCAGCTATTGAAGTTGGACAACACATGTTCTGCTTTAGGAAGCCAAGGTAAACATTGTGGAAAACTAATTTGAATTCTGAAAGAGCAGTGGATCATAATCCTGTGACTAACAAGAGCTGTGCAAAAATCAAGAATGCTTTCATCAAAGTGTTGATCTGTGACCACTTCCTCTAGACAATCTTGTCATGACTTCATTGCCAGCTGAAGCTGGACATTTAAGTGAAATGTCAAATTAATGTAGCAAGGAGAGAAACGCATCGAGGTTCAAGCTGTAAAGACGGCCTGGCAGAAAGCCATTCAAGACCACACATTCCATGGTCTGATATATCTTGGCCTGTAGTTGGCCCCTGAGGGTCACTCTGTATTCTCGAGTCATAAAGTCACACACCACACGAGGCACACTGTAGCTCATTGAGTCTGCGCTGACCTATCTGCACCCATCCCACTTTCTAACCCTTAGCCCATTGAGTTTGAATGTTATGACATTATCAGTGCTTACCCATATACTTTTTACACTGATTGATGTGATTTATTGATCACACAAGTGACTGAGGACAGTGAAAAGTTTTGTTCTGTGTGCAGTACAGGCAGATCCCAGCAAACAAGGACCAACAGATCACAAGGTGCTTAGACAGAGTGCGGCATACAGGGTTACGGCTGCACAGGAAGTGCATGCAGCAAGATCAACATAATGTGAAGTTAGAGAGGTCCATCCAGCAGAACAACAACAGCAGGGAAGAAGCTGCTGTTGAGCCTGTCAGTGCATATGTTCAAGCTTCTATATCTTCAGCCTGACAAAAGTGATGTAAGTGTTCCTTTCTTGCACCATTGTCCTAGGCAGTCCATTCCAGACTCCCACTTACTTCTGGGTGAAAACATGTTTTGCTCAAATCACCTGCTCTTCAATTTAAAATGAGACCCCCTTGTTATTGGCACTTTAACTACTTTCTATCCACCCTACCCATGCCCTTCATAATCGTGTACACCTCTATCAGGTTCTCCCTCATCCTTCACTGCTTCAAGAAAACAACACCACTCTCCAAGTGAATCACAATTATATTCCGGGAAATAAATCTAACTTTAACTTTAATGGAGTCATACAGCACGGGAACAGACCCTTTGGTCCAACCAGTCCATGCCGAACATAATCCCAAACTAAGATAGTCCCACCTGCCTGCTCCTGGCCCATATCCTTCCAAACCTTTCCTACTCATGGATTTATCCAAATATCTTTTAAAGGCTGTAATTGTACCCACTTCCAATAATGTCAGATCTAACTCTGACATTTAAGTCTTTGGATAGAAATGTGGCTTAAGTGTTCAATCCTTTCATCTCTTATCCCACCGATCTGACTTCTAGTCTGTAAAAACATAATCTGTGTTTTCCTAATTTCTGTTGGCCTCTTTGCGGGATAGGATCACTTGGTTGAAAACTTATGTTGAAAAATCTCAGTTATTTTATCCCATACAGGACTTGAAGTGTTGGGAAATACCGTAACTGGGGCTTGAAAGACAAATATCCAAATTAATTTTCAAACTTTTGCTTGCATCAGTTATGAGACACCGATTGCTGTCAGCTTAGCCTTCAAAATTAGCTTTGTTGAAGTTCAGACAACTTCCCCATTGTGTTCTGAAGGTTATGACAAGATTGATGGTATTTTCTCATTTTACTCCTTGTAGATATGGGAACTATTGCACTGGTACAAAATATTGTGGCAAACGCAGGGTTAAACCAAAGCAAATTTCAGAATTAGCATAGTCATTTATTCTTGTCCATTATTGTTGACATGTCATTCATTACACACTATAAATCCTGTGACAGCATGGAATGAACAATCCTTAAAAAGCCTTCAGTTGATTTCAAAATGGTCCTTTCCTTTACCTCCCCTTTGACAGTCAATTTAATGCCTGACAGATTAATAAATTAAATGGGAACGCGTCATAATTGAGCACCGTGTTGCTCTTTTCAAAAGGAAGCTCTCAAGAAATGTGGGGATACTTTCAATTTAGAATACTTATGTAGACGGAGGCACGGATGGGTTTGTTCTCCTTAGAATGGAAGCTGCAGATCGAAACTTCATATTGCTTAAATCAAGATTAATACTGGTCGTTGAGGTTCCTGGCAGATTATCATTCGAACTGCAGCCCTCGAAGTCAGGAGAGACAATGGTTCCAGGATTGGACAAGGCCACTGCAGTTAAGCACCTCACCGTTGTCCCTAAGAATTAAGACTCCAGTAGAGTTTTCAGAAATAACTGCACAGAAGCTGAATCCCATCACCAAGACCCCCTTTACACTGGCTGTGGCTAGCTTAGTCAATTCTCAACTCAGGAGATTCTAACCTCCTGGTTAGTTTTTTAGAATCTAATTTCTTGTTTTTTTTTAATACCCCTATGCCGATAACAATCCAACAATAGTATTGAAGACATGTGCTCCAGAGCTTGCTGCTCCCTTAGCAAAGCTCTTCCAGTACAGGTCCAACACTGGCATCTACCCAATAATGCGGAAAATTGCCCAGGTATGTTCTGCACATAAAAAGCAGGACAAATCCAACCTGGCCTACTTTCGGTCAATAGTAAAGTGATGGAAGGTGTCATCTTCAGTGCTATCAAGCAGCATCTGCTCAGCAATAACCTGCTCAGTGACACCCAGTTTGGGTTCCACCAGGGTCACTCAGCTCCTGACCTCATTACAGCCTTGGGTCAAACATGGACAAAAGAGCTGAATTCCAGAGGGGAGGGGAGAGTGACAGCCCTTGACATCAAGGCTGCATTCAACCGAGTGTGGCACCAAGAAGCCCTGACAAAACTGCAATCAATGGGTATCAGGGGCAAACACTCCGCTGGTTAGAGTCATATCTGACACAAAGGAAGATGGTTGTGGATGGTCAGTCATCTCAGCCTCAGGACATCTCTGCAGGAATCCGTCAAGGTAGTGTCCTCAGCCCAATAATCTTCAGCTGCTTCATCAATGACCTTCCCTCTGTCATAAGGTCAGAAGTGGGGATGGTCGCCGATGATTGCACAGTGTTCAGCACCATTCGTGACTCCTCAGTTACTCAAGCAGTCTGTGCTCAAATGTAACAAGATCTGGACAATATCCAGGCTTGGACCACCAAGTGGCAAGTAACATTCGCGCCACATAAATGCCAGACAATGATCATCACCAGTGTAAGAGACAGTCTAACCACTGCCCCTTGACATTCAACAGTATTGCCATCAATGAATCCCTCACTGTCAGCATCCTTCGGGTTACCATTGACCAGAAACTCAACTGGACTCACCATGTCAATGCAGTGGCTACAAGAGTAGGTCAGAGACAAGGAATACTGCGGCAAGTAACTCACCTCATGACACTCCAAAGTCTAACCACCATCCACAAGGCACAAGTGATGGAATGTGATGGAATATTCCCCATTTGCCTGGATGGGTGCAGCTCCAATAACACTCAAGAAGCTTGACACCATCTAGGACAAAGCAAACCCCTTGATTGGCAGGCCTGATGAAGGGCTTATGCCCGAAACATCAATTCTCCTGCTCCTCAGATGCTGCCTGACCTGCTGTGCTTTTCCAGCACCACGTTCTCAACTCTGATCTCCAGCATCTATAGTCCTCACACTCTCCTGTTTGATTGGCACCACATCTACAAGCATCCACTCCCTCCACCACGGGTGCTCAGTAGCAGCAGTGTGTACCATTCTATAAGATGCACCGCAGAAACTCACCAAACATCATTAGACAGCACTTTCCAAACCCATGACCACTTCCACTTAGAAGGAACAAGGACAGCAGGTACTTAGGAGCACCACCACTTGCAAGTTCCCCTCCAAGCCACTCCCCATCCTGACTTGGAAATATAGCGCCGTTCCTTCACAGCCGTTGGGTCAAAATCCTGGAATTCCCTCCCTACCGGCATTGTGGGTCAACCCACAGTACAGGGACTGCAGCGATTCAAGATGGCAGCTCACCAGCACCTTCTCAAGGGCAAATAGGGATGGGCTATCAATGCTAGTGACGCCCAAATCCCACAAATGAATTAAAAAACAACTACTGCCGCACAGCAGTAGTGTTTACATTCCCCAGCATCCACTTTGTTTGTGTGTGTGTAGGTGCGAGGCACAGTGAAAACATCAGGTGTGCAAATAGCTTTATTAATGTTCCAATTTCCTAATTATATTGGTCAGCCAAGGCTTTCCTGATTGGTTCAGATTAACAATCCCAGTCAAGAACATCGTAGTCAACCCAATCACGACAGGATTGTTGAGATGGAGAAATATCAGATTTATGGCTGAGATGGAAGACGACATGTCTCTACATTATTCCACTATTCCGGTTATCACAGCATATACTTAAATGTTTCACCGAGACATCAAAATGGCCAACCATATACCTTATTTATATTAGGTTCAGAATTAAAGAACCACCAATTGGGTTTCTTTAATAAGCGTTAAAATGATTGCTTTGTCATGGAAATAGAATTATACTGCTAATAGATGAAGCTGATTAACTCTGTTTTAAACATGAAAATATAAATGCCTACCCTTCCCAAAGTGAGAGGGGAATAGTTTAAGGGAGATATGCGTGGAAAGTTCTTCACACAGAGGGTGATGGGTGCCTGGAACATGTTGCCAGCGCAGATGGTGATGGCTGGCACAGTAGCATCATTTACGATGTATCTAGACAGATATATGAATGGGCGGGAGCAGAGGGATACAGATCGTTAGAAAATAGGTGACAGGTTTAGATAGAGGATCTGGATCGGCGCAGGCTTGGAGGGCCGAAGGGCCTGCTCCTGTGCTGTAATTTCCTTTTTTCTTCCAAACCCAGATCCACACGGATCCCATTAAAAGGGAGGGAGAAATGTAGAACTTCCTGTGCAGAGATCAACTTTAGGGAAAAGACTTTGACAGAATTCCCCCACTTAGGGAAAAGACAACCACCATTAACTGCTTTGCTTTGCATTTTTGGAGGACTTAAAGAAGCACATATCACATGGAGATTAGTTCTTGAAAGAGGATGAGTAAGGCATGTAATCTTCAAGCTGGTTTTCAGCCTGCCTACAGGGCAATGTAAGTAGGTAATGCTAAACACTGGAACCTCTGCAGATGCACTTTATTCGAGAAGGATGCTTTCCATGGCTTTTCAGTGGAACAGCTGGATCGAGGTTTCAGTTCCAACGCTGGATTCTCAGAAGAGTTCTCTCAGAAAGGCAGGAGAGGAGTTGAGTGACTTCTCCTTCAGCACGTCCTACTCCAACTGATCTCCAGGCTATATGCAAAAAAAAAGTCATCCCCAGCCCCAAATCCAGGCTTGTGGATTCCAGCAAATATATCCAAGCAATTAGCATAAACCTTGTGACTTCCAAGAAATGTCTTCAAAATCATGTCCAGTATATCCTCGGAGTGATCCCTGTTTTTTGAGTAACCGAAGTGACTGCAGATGTTGGAGATTAAAGTCGAGAGTGTGGAGCTGGAAAAGCACAGCAGGTCAGGCAGGATCTGAGCAGCTAGAGAGTCGACATTTCGGGCAAAAGCCCTTCATCAGGAATGAGGACCCATCCAGCATTTTCGAACATACTCTGGCCGTAATCCTTTAGACACAAATCCTTAGAAAATCTGAATAAGGAAGTCTCGTCCTGACACAGGGTTCAAAATTGCTATCATGGGGAAACATTTTCATCTGATTTCTCAAGTTAAACAAAAGTTCATATTTTTATTATAGTCTCTTGAAATCTTAGGATGTCAGTTATGGTTTAGTAGTAACACTCATTCTCGCAAATTATAGGTCAAACCTACCCTTGAGATTTCATTCAGGCTGATACTTCAAGCGCAATACTCAGGAATGGGATGTTAAACACAGGCTTGTTTCTCATTTCAAGCATTCTGTAAAGATCTCCTTATTTTTGTGATGGTACGTGGACAGGGACTGAATTGAGCATCAGTCACTCCCAGTGTTCAGTTTGTGTTAGCCACCATAAAACAAAATAGCTAACACACACCATAACATGCCTCCTGGCATGGCGTTATCTTATCATATCAGAGTCACACAGCACAGAAACAACCCGTCAGTCCACGCTGAATGCAATTGGGGAGGCACAGTGGCTCAGTGGTGAGCACTGTGGCCTCACAGCACTAGGAACCAGAGTTCAATGCCACCCTGGGGCACCCTGGGATCGCACATTCTCCATGTTTCTGCGTGGATTTCCTCCCACAGTCCAAAGATGTGCAGGTTAGGTGGATTGGCAATGCTAAATTTCCCATGGTGTGCAGGTTAGGTGGGTTAGCCATGGGAAAAGTAGGGTTTCAGGGAAAGGGTAGAGAGATGGATCTAGGTGGGAGGGTCGATGTGGACTTGTTGGGCCAAATGGCCTGTTTCCACACTGTAGGGATTCTGTGATAATCCCAAACTAAACTAGTCCAAGCTGCCTGCTCCTGGCCCATATCCCTCCAAACCTTTCCTATTCATGTACTAATCCAAATGTCTTTTCAATATAATTGCACCCACATCCACTCCCCCCACAGGAAATTCATTCCACACACAAACCACCCTCTGTGTGAACAATTTGCCCCTCATGTCTTTTTCTTAACTCTCTCTCCTCTTACCTTAAAAATGTACCCCCTAGTTTTGAAATCTCCCACTTAGGGAAAAGACAACCACCATTAACTGCTTTGCTTTGCATTTTTGGAGGACTTAAAGAAGCATATATCACATGGAGATACAGTTCAAATCACAACAGCATTTTGTTGGACCAGTCCCAGGTTCTGTTACTGTCCCAGCAGACAGAGGTCAAAGGAAGTCAAGTCCCATTTAAAGGGCAGACAACTTCAAGGAGCATCTGGCATCAGGGAACTCAAGTCAATTGGTAAGTTTGGTCAATCTGAATTTGGACACAAGTGGAGGAAGGGTGCAGGTGGCAGTATTTAGTGTGGCAACAAAAGGAAGCTTTACTCAGCTTATATGTCTGGAAGGATATGGGCCAATTGCAGGCAGGTGGGACTAATTCAGTTTGGTTTATGGTCAGCATGGACTGGTTGGACTGAAGGGTCTGGTTCCATGCTGTATAACTCCATGACTCTGAAATCATCTTTTTGATCCATCACGTTTCCAACAAATCACCACATGTGAAGGTTGAACTGGACCAGTCTTGAGTGGGGTCAAGTGGAAAGTACTGCCAAAGGGCTCACCTGATCACAGTCCAGGTGGTCATGGTCAGTTCTATAGGTCAAGTACAACTAGTCAGGCGATGAAAGTGTGTCAGTCAGGGTGCTGTGGAGACACCAGTCAGGAGAGTGGGCTAGCTTTTCCTGCAATGAGACAAAGGGAAGGGCTGACTGATGAAGGGTAGCATGGCAGCTCTGTGGTTAGCACTGCTGCCTCACAGTGCCATGGACCCGGGTTCGATTTCAGCCTCAGATGACTGTCTGTGTGGTGTTTACATCTTCTTCCTGTGACTGCCTGGGTTTCCTCTGGGTGCTCTGGTTTCCTCCCACAGTCCAAAGATGTGCAGATTAGGTGAACTGGCCATGAGAAATAGGGGGGAGGGGGGAAGGGGTTGGGTGGATGGAGATGGGATGCTCTTCAGAGACTTGGTGTGGACTCAATGGGCCAAATGGCCTGTTCCCACACTGTAGGGATTCTATTCTATGATAATTCCTCCAGGTGCTCTGGTTTCATTCAACTGTCCAAAGATGTGTAGGCTAGGTGGATTAGCAATGGAGAAAGGGCGAGGACATGGGTAGGATCCTCTTCAGAGGGTCAGTCGAGACTTGGTGGGCCAAATGGTCTCTTATGCACTGTAGGGATTCTGGGCTGACAGTGGACAGAGAGCAGATAGTGGCAATGCTGCAATTAGAGAGGTAATGTGGTGTATCCAGCAGGTGAGCAGGGAGGATCAGTAGGTTAGGAAGGTGAGGCGAGCATGAGCTGTTGAGTGGACATAAGCATCTAGTATAGAGCAGTATAGTCACTGAGAGGCGTGTACTATAACAGAATTAGAGCGACTGGTGGCACTGAATAATGACACTCTCTTAGTATCACAAACAAAACTATAAACTTGGGATGTGTATACCACAAAGGATTGGTTTTAAATTTTAAATAAAAGACTGAGAATACTGCAGCATTCACTGCACAATTCTTAGCTCTTACATCACTACCCTGAGTTGATTTGTCATCTTTCTTAAAGGGCCATTGCATTCTCAAAGGTGTGGTTGAGCCCTTAATGCTACTTGTTTATGAATTGCCATTCTGGTCAATCCCTTGAAATGTGCCAGATTTTTTGTAATTATCTCTCTGCCTCAATAAATCAGATTATAGGTCACCCTTTCACTCTACTCACACCGTCTAACACTCATGATCACCTGCAGAGACCTATTATTCAGCTGTGAGCACTCCATTCACGCCAGCTTTATGATCTTTTGATCTCCCTGCCCATATATCTCTCTGCCTATAAATTCTGCACCTGTGTGCTTTTCTCCACTTCACCTGATGAAGGGGTAGCGCTCCAAAAGCTTGCGATTCCAAATAAAGCTGTTGGACTATAACCTGGTGTCATGTGACTTCTGACCAGATTTCAAAATGTGGCATGCCCTCAGGCAATTTTGTCAATTCATCCAGTCCTGGTGCCACAGCCGTATGTGGGTGGAGAGGACCCGAGTTCCTCTGAGAAAGGGACATAGGGGGCATGGGGTTTTACAAGAAAGTGCTCTGCCCTCTTTTCACTTCTATCACTCCACCTCAGTGCTGCTGATGTGGTCAGTTTCTGACTGCGCTGCAGCTGGTTGTATGAAGCACTGTCACATGGAACGGTTTACAAATAAACAGGTAATAAAGCAAACCTTTACAGAACTCACACGTGATATTGCTGTGCAGCACTTGCAATTCCTCCACTTTGAATTCAAGTAAGTTTTCCCAAACATTTTCTTTTATTTGAAACAGACTTTAAGCTGACTGCTTTGATTTGTCCAAAACTGAACAGACCACAAGGAGGGGCTATACAGCAGTTGATAGCTATCCATTTCTATGTGAAGTGTTCGCTCTCCAAACCTTTGTACTCTATAGCACATTAGAACAAGTTTCCTCCTGGACATCAGTGTTATCACTGGCCTTTTTTGTCCCCTGTCGAACTTACTTTAATCTTTTCACAACATTTGGATAATTTTGTTTTCAAAGAAAACTGCAAACTTGTGATTGTTTGAGAACAAGATTTCAATATTTTCAGAGTCGGAGTTACAAATAGGGTTGAGGAACAGGTATGTCATAGAGTTGTGTTTGCATGCAGATAGAGCATGGAAACAGACCCTTCGCTCCGAGCAGTCCATGCCGACCATAATCCCAAACTAAATTAGTCCCAAGTTAAAAATCACACAACACCAGGTTATAGTCCAACAGGTTTAATTGGAAGCACACCAGCTTTCGGAGCGACGCTCCTTGGATCACCTGATGAAGGAGCGTCGCTCCGAAAGCTAGTGTGCTTCCAATTAAACCTGTTGGACTATAACCTGGTGTTGTGTGATTTTTAACTTTGTACACCCCAGTCCAACACCGGCATCTCCGAATCATAAACTAGTCCCAACTGCCTGCTCCTGGCCCATATCCCTCATGCACATGTTCAGTAATAATGTGTTTTTCAAAGCTAGAAGTTAAAATTAGCTTTGAAGGAATGGAAAGGAAAATGAAAATGAAATTTCATTTAATTTAATGGAGATTACACTTCTTTGACATAACTAAAGTTTAATACATTCACTATTGAGCTTCCAGTTAATACCTGTGGATGGGTACATGAAGAGGAAGGATATAGAGGGATATGGGCCAAGTGCTGGCAAATGGGACGAGACTAGCTTTGGATACCTGGTCAGCATGGATGAGTTGGACCAAACGGTCTGTTTTTGTGCTGTAGAGCTCTATGACTCTACGAATATAATTCTGAATTGTACTGTCATTTAACAGCAGTCAGAGATACACTGGTAGCTTTCCTTTGGCATTGTGGATATTCAGGTCCACAACTATGAAATAGTCTAATTTCACTTCTTTAAAATTTCTTTCCTTTTTTTAATTATAGGACTGTTGTTCTGAACTTTTTATTCGTTTATTTTTTTTAAATTTGTCACTGCGAGTTTGTACTTTTGGAGGTCTGCGATGCAGGACTTTTCATTCTTTATTTTTCTAAATGTTTATTTCACTTAAGAACCTATACTGAAGAATCTTTACCCAGATACCTTTGTAACTAAGATGGCGCCATCAGTGGCGACTTGTCAACTTTTAACTGTACTCATGGTGAGTACAGGTGACAATGCAGCTAATTCGATTTAATTCAATTCATTTATGCTGGATCAGCCATTGTTGTCTTGTTGCCAGTTGGATTGACCTTTCAACCCTCCTTTACTGGTCAAAAATGCGTATTGGCCATTACTTTATTTCATATTTTTCAACTTATACTACGGATAACTGTAAGCAATATAAAATTTTCTTTATTTCTCTACTTTGTAACTATGATTTGTACCTAGGTACATTGTATCTAAAATGGCGCTATATGGGACAATATTGTAAAGTTTTTACTGTACTCCTATACTTGAGCACATGTGACAGTAAACTCAATTCTAATTCTGATGCTAGCTTGTATAATCCTTTTTCTTATACTCTAACTTTCAAATGAAAAGAAAACAAACTGCAGATATCACTTTGTGAACCAATACATACAATAGAACCTCATGCAAGCAATCACTTGTGATGTGTGATCAAACCTCCAGCCCAAAGTGGAAATGGCCAAATTCAAATTGTGGGTGGCACGGTGGCACAGTGGTTAGCACTGCTGCCTCACAGCACCAGAGACCCAGGTTCAATTCCCGACTCAGGCGACTGACTGTGTGGAGTTTGCACATTCTCCCCGTGTCTGCGTGGGTTTCCTCCGGGTGCTCCGGTTTCCTCCCACAGTCCAAAGATGTGCAGGTCAGGTGAATTGGCCATGCTAAATTGCCCGTAGTGTTAGGTGAAGAGGTAAATGTAGGGGTATGGGTGGGTTGCGCTTTGGCGGGTCAGTGTGGACTTGTTGGGCCGAAGGGCCTGTTTCCACACTGTAAGTAATCTAATCTCAATATCATCAGAAATGACAGAGTCACGTCACATTTAAAATCTTTTACAGTCAGAATTAGTTAGGTGAGCCACGGGGAGAACTGGGAATGATACACACTGTGAACCCACAAACCACACTCTTTTGTCACATGACTTTAGAATCATAGAGTCCCGACAGTGTGGAAGCAGGCCATTCAGCCCATTGACTCTCCAAAGAGCATCCCACCCAGACCTACCCACCCCCCATCCTATGCCTGTAACCCTGCATTTCTCATGGCCAGCCACATAGCCTGCAAATCCCTGGACACTAGGGGGAAATTTAGCATGGCCAATCCACCCTAACCTGCACATTTTTGGATTGTGGGAGGAAACCGGAGCACCCGGAGGAAACCCACGCAGACACGGGGAGAACGTGCAAACTCCACACAGTCAACATGTCAGCCCTAACAGCTCAAGTTTTTCTAAGATATTCCAGAGTGAAGAGAAAGCACTCCTTTAAAACACCCTCTCTTCTGAATATGGGAAAGGGACAGCATAGGTCAGTCAAAGCAAACTCTTTTACGTATGAGATGGTGTATTCAGCAGAATCATTTTGTAAACCAGAATTGTTTCTTTCCCACTTATAATGATTTTTCCCGCTCACTCAATATCCTGTTATAAGGGACGAAGAAAACGAACCAGTTTCAGGAGATGATCAGATAAGGCTCCACAAGGAAGCGGTTGAGTGCACATTCTTCAGAAAAGGAACAAGCAGGCATTCTCTCATAAACTCCAACCATTCAAGGCTCACTCAAAGATTCTGGCAACTCTCAAACACATTTGCAAATACTCGACGTGTTTTCAGCATTCCGCTTCAAGTACTGCACCTTCTCATTGCTCACAGTCTTGAGACTTTGGACAGCATTTTCACCTTCGCATCCTCCCACTCCCACCCCCAAATACAAACCTCCTTGACAGATACAGCTGGGCTTCATCCAGAGAGGCGTTTTTAAAACAAATTTTGTTTGTGACTAGGTGAGCACTTATTGCCTATCAGAGGGTAGGTAGTTTAGAACTAACCACATTGCTGAGGGTCTGGAGTCACATGTAGGCCACATCATGCAAGATTAGCAGATTTGCTTCCCTAAGGGATGGACTAGCAACAGCAATTGATAGACTGGCTTTTTAATTGCAAAATTGTACTGAATTCATACATCACCATTGACCCTAGTGAATTATAGAATCCCTACAGTGCAGAGAGAGGCCATTCCTCCCATTGACCCTCCCAAGAGCATCCCACCCAGACCTGTGCCCCCCACCCTATCCCTATCACCTCACAATTATATCCCTGCACACTATGGGGCATTTAGCATAGCAAATCCATCTAGCATAGCAAATCCATCTAGCCTACACATCCCAGAACACTATGGGGCAATTTTAGCATGGCCAATCCACCCTAACCTGTACCCTAATCTTTGGACTGTGGGAGGAAATTGGAGGACCAGAGGAAACCCACACAGGCACAGGGAGATTATGCAAACACCAAACAGACAGTTGCCCGAGGTTGGTATTGTACCTGGGTCCCTGGCGCTGTGAGGCAACAGTGCTAACCACTGAGCCACCATGGGACCCCATAGTCAAAGACAAATGTGATTAGATCCCATGTCCTTCACCCTGGTGCTAATCCACTGACAGTAACCCTATGCCACCACCTCCCTTAGTGCTGATCATTGGATAAAATCAAGGACTTGCTCAGCCTGTATGATATCACAGTTGCCTTGGTGTGGCAGTGTGTTCCTGTCACTGCTTCCCCCCGGCTTCTGCTTTTTTCCTGACGGCAAGTCTCAAGGGGTTCGATGCCTTCCCAGATGCTCCTCCTCCACTTTGGATGGTCTCAGGCCAGTGATTCCCAGGTGTCGATGGGAATGCTGCACTTCCCCAGTGAGGCCTTGTGGGTATCCCTGAGGCACTTCCTCTGACCCACCTGGGGCTGGCCTGCCATTTCGGAGCTGGGAGTAGAGTATCTGCTCGGGGAGTCTCGTATCAATGGGGGGGATCAGTGCCTCGATGCTGAGGGTGTTGGCCTGGTCAAGGACTCTGGTGTTGGTGTCTCTGTCTTTCCAGTTGATTCACAGGATCTTACACAGGCAGCATTGGTGGGACTGCTCCTGCACCTTGAGGTCCCTACTGTATGCAGTCCGCCTCTCACAGCCATATAGGAGGGTAGAACCACCACAGCTCGGTGTATCATGAGCTTGGTGTTGGATCTGATGTTGCTGTTCTTGAACACGTTTTTCCTCAGGTAGCTGAAGGCTACATTAACACCAATATGAAGTGCATTATCGGTCTAGTAGAAAGAGCGTCTGAAGTCCTGTCTCTTCACTGAAGGACACAGTGCAGGGTTCTGTACATTCCACAACACCAACACTTATGTATTATCCTGCTTTGTGCTCTCTACAGTCTTCATCAGATCTACATCAAACCAAAGATCTCCCAGTTGAGTTCAATTGGCCTCAGGTGGTTCCATTCTTTCCCAGGCCATTGTAGCCACAGCACCGATGTGGCTTCCTCTACATCAGGGAAACAGGACCAGATCGTTTCAGAGAAATCTCTGGGACACACACACCAACCAACCCCACTGCCCTGTAGCTGAACACTTCAACTCCCCCTCCCACTCCACCAAGGACATGCAGATCCTGGGCCTCCTCCATCGCCAAACCTTCACCACCTGATGCCTGGAGGAAGAACGCCTCATATTCTGCCTGGGGAACCTTGCAACCACACAGTATCAATGTGGATTTCACCACTTTCCTCATTTCCCCTCCCCCCAAATTATCCTAGTCCCAAGCCTCCAACTCAGCACCGCCCTCTTGAAGTGTCCATCACCTTTCCCATCTATCCACTCCACCCTCCACTCTGACCTATCACCTTCATCTGCCTATTGCATTCTCAGCTACCTTCCCCACCCCACCCCACCCATTCCCATTTATCTCTAGGCACCCCCAGCCCACAAGCCGCATTCCTGATCAAGGGCTTATGCCCAAAACGTCGATTCACCTGCTCCTTGGATGCTGCCTGACCAACTGTGCTTTTCCAGGACCACACTCTCAATTCTGATCTCCAGTCCCTACTTTCTCCTCACATCCCAACCAGGCACATTTCTCCACTCTATCCCTGTAACCCCTGCTTTTACCATGGCCAATTCACCCTAACCTACACAAGTTGGGACTGTGGGAGGAAACCCATGCAGACACGGGGAGAATGTGCAAATAGCATGCAGACAGTGACCCAAGGGTGGGATTGAACGCGTTCCCTAGCACTATGAGACATCAATGCTAGCCACAGTGCCACCCATGTAACAAGACAAAATTACATCCCATTGCTTTAATCCCCTTGGTCATTCACAATAAATATTTTCATTTTGACACACAGCTATGCCACTCAGTATTGAAAGGTCAGTTTAGCTCGGCTGGATGATTGGTTTGTAAAGCCATATGATGCTGATTGTGTGGGTTCAATTCCTGCACCAGCTGAGGTTACCATAAAGTACTGCCCTTCTTGACCTCTCCCCTTGCCTGAGGTGTGGTGGCCCTCAGATTAAATCGCCACTTTTCTAATGAGGGAGTAATCCGACAGTCTGGTAGGACTATGGTAACTTGATTGTCATTTAAATATGTCGCTAATTAGATCAAAGTGCAGAATCCTATTACAAGGTTTAACTGAATGTTAGAACAAGGGGTTTTATGACCTACAAGCCAGACAAAAAGCATTGGAGAGACAATATCAAATGCACAGAAACAGTGGTAATATGTTTAAATAGGAGAGAGTGAGTTGAATACAGAGGGGAGAACAAAATATATCCCATGCCCCAAAGTGAATAATAGCTCATTTCCTTACAATATGCCCCATCTCGCATTGTCATCCACTCAGTTAATTGCTCTACATCTCCTCAGGGTCCTCCCTGAAAAATTCACATCTCCACCCAGCTTTGTATTAGATATATTACTCTCTGCCTCTTAGTCTAAGTTGGGAATATGGGTTTAAATAGCTGTGAACCCAGCCCTGATCCACCACTTAAAACCAGCTGACTTAAAAACACCCCATTAATGACTACTTTCTCCCTCCTGTCTGTTAACCAATCTTTCAGCCACATTAGCTCCAACACCAGGTGCTCCTATTTTACCTATCAATATTTTGTGTGACAACTTGCTCAAAGTTAAAGTGTTCTAATCATACAATTAACCTCCAGTGCAATGCTAAGATTTCCTCAGTACCTCAGCATCACAATACACTGCAGTTACATGATACAGCCTTCTTGAAATTATAAACCAGCATAAATATTTCACTTCCAGTGTCTCGTGCCAAAAGTGATCTGCCAATATACTTTAAGATGCGTTCCCTATTAGTAAAATGGAAATTGGTCTCCTATTGTGATGACTACAGAGTTCTTTGAAGAACTGGATGAAAGAAATTTGTTATTGAATACTAATTGAGGAATGTTGTCGTGATGCCAACACAAGAGGAGATGCCAATGGTACAAGAAAGTTCTGTGCGTAAGTTGCGTGAACTGAATGGTTCCCTGAGTAGTGTACTGGAATGAATCTCCAAATGTCCATTACCAAATTAAACTGTCGCCCCTGCTGAAATTCTGTGTGCACCTCTCAATTTTGAAATGATTGAAAAAAAAGAGCAACAAAGCAAAGGGTAGATAAAAGATAAAGATGGAGTAATATATCAAAAGAAAAAAAGGCAACATGGGTCTGTTGATGTTTTTCTTCTAGTATTTTATTTCAGGAATTTATTCAATGCCTATATTCTGAACCCATTCAGAGCTGCTTGCCCACCTCATGTACCCTGTTCTCTCAAGTTCATACCCAATCCAAGCTAGGCATCAAATGAATCAAACCACTGCCTTGTCACTCAAAGTCATAGAAAAGTACAGCAAGCAAACAGACCCTTCAGTCCAATTTGTTCATGTCGACCAGATATCCTAAATTAATCTAGTCCCTCTAAACCCTTCCTATCCAAATGCCTTTTAAATGTTGCAATTGTACCAGCCTCCACCACTTCCTCTGGCAGCTCATTCCATACACATATCACCCTTTGCGTGAAAAAGTTGCCCCTTAGGTTCCTTTTTAACATTTTTCCCCCTCACCTTAAACCTACGCCCTCAAGTTCTGGACTCTCCCACGCCAGGGAAAAGATCTTGTCTATTTACCCTATCCATGTCCCTCATGATTTTATAAACCTCTATGAGGTCACCCTTGAGCCTCTGACGCTCCAGGGAAAACAGCCCCAGTCTTTTCAACCTCTCCCTATAGCTCAAACCCTCCAACCCTGGCAACATCTTTGTAAATCTTTTCTGAATCCTTCCAAGTTTCACAATATCCTTCTGATGGGAAGGAGACCAGAATTGCACACAATAGTCCAAAAGTATGCCAAAAGATTAAAATAGGATAGAATCACTCACAAGGAGTACCAATGAATTAATCTCCTTTCCAATTACTCATACTCTACAGAATGAACTGAACTTGTTCCCAATCATTAGAACCTAGGGGTGCAGGTACATAGTTCCTTGAAAGTGGCATCACAGGGAGATAAGGTGGTGGAGAAGGCATTTGGAGCACTTACCTTCATCGATCAGAACACTGAGTACAAGAGTTGGGACATCATATTACAGCTGTATAAGACATTGGTGAGGCCACATTTGGAGTACTGCGTGCAATTCTGGTCACCCTGATATAGGAAGGATGTTATTACACTGCATAGAGCGTAAAAATGATTTACAAGGATGTTACCAAGATTAGAGTTAAAAATCACACAACATCAGGTTATAATCCAACAGATTTAATTGGAAGCACTAGCTTTCGGAGCGCTGCTCCTTCATCAGGTGTTGTGTGATTTTTAACTTTGTCCACCCCAGTCCAACACGGGCATCTCCAAATCATGACCAAGGACAGGTTATATAGGCTGGGACTTTTTTTCCCTGGAGCTTGGGAGGCTGAGGGATGACCTGATAGAGGTTTATAAAATCATGAGGGCCATAAATAAGAGGAATAGCCAAGGTCTTTTTCCCCAGGGTGGGGGAGTCCAAGACTAAAGGGCATAGGTTTAAGATGAGAGGAGAAATATTTAAAAGGGACCTAAAGGACAACTTTTTCACACAGAGGGTAGTGTGTGTATGGAATGAACTGCCAGAGGAGGTTTCTTTTTAAGTCATTCATTCATGGGGCAAGGGTGTTGGTAGCTAGACTAACATTTATTGCCCATCCCTAATTGCCCAGAGGCAGGTACAAGTGGTTGGCACAATTACAACATTTCAAAGATATTTGGACAGGTACATGGACAGGAAAGGTTTGGAGGGATATAAACGTAGGCAAATAGGGCTAGTTTAGTTTAGAATATCTGGTTAGCATGGACAAGTTGGGCTGAGGAGTCTGTTTCCATGCTGTATGATTCTAGTACAGTATCCAAATAGACCGAAATTCACCAAAAGACAGGCAAGGTGGTGTATATTTTAGAAGTTCAGTCACACTTGTGTCAAATAAGTGAGGTTGTTGCAGAGGACTGACACATTTGAACAAATCAAAAATGAGCTGCTGGTATCGCACGCAAACAGGCCGTGGTCATCAATAACAATCCAAACACAGAGTAAATCTGACACAACACACAGATCAATGAAAGCAACATTAATTGTTAATAACACCATGTACGAGCAACCACAGAAATGGGATTCAGACTTTGCAGATCAAAACTGTAAAGCAGATACGTTACGTTAAACGTGTACAAGACCTAGTTCAGGTTTGGAATAGACTGCTACATTCTAAGTAGGCACAGGAGAAGATGCGAAAATAAATTCTTAGAACGCAACCAGAAACACTCATCACAAATGACTATACCGGCTGCAATCGTTCCATTAGAAAGGAGAAGACTGAAAGGTGACCAGATTTAAGAGAACAAAGACTTAAGAGTCTTTCAAGTCACACGTTCAAGGTGAGAGGTGAAAAGTTTAAGGGGTATACATGCAGCAAGTACTTTACACAGAGGATGGTAGGTGCCTGGAACGCGTTGCCAGCAGAGGTAGTAGCGGCAGGAACGGTAGATTCATTTAAGGTGTGTCTGGACAGATGCATGAGTAGGTGGGGAGCAGAAGGATACGATGCTTAGGAATTGGGCGATAGGTTTAGACAGTGGATTTGGATCGGCTCAGGCTTGGAAGGCCGAATGGCCTGTTTCTGGGCTGTAAACTTTCTTTGTTCTAATAAAGGGGTTGATGGAGAGATGAAGGGAAGAGCTTTCCATTTGAGAGAACAACTAGGGGGCATAAATACACAATAGACATGAATAAAATCACTAGGGAATTCAGGACAGACATCTTTACCCATAGCAATTAGAATGTGTAACTCACAAAATCAAGGAGTAATTAAGTTGAACAGTGTTTTTTGATTTGATTTGATTTATTATAGTCACATGTACCTGGGTGAAAAGCTTTGTTTTGTGAGCAGTTCAGGCATGTCATAACAAACAGGGGCATAGTACGAGGTTACAACTGCACAGGAGCTACACAAAGCAAGCTCAGCATTAGCCAGATCAACCTTAATTGAAGATACAGAGTCCATTCATCAGTCTAATAACAGCAGGGAAGAACCTATTGGTGAGTGTGTTTAAGCTTCTGTATCTTCTGCCTGATGGAAGAGGTTTTAGGAAAGCAATGCCGGGGTGAGAGGGCTCTTTGATGTGGTTGGCAGCCTTTCTGTGGCTTAAGTTGAAGCAAGATAGATACAGTGGAGAAAGGAATATGAAGTTATCTGTATTAGGTAAAGACGAATAGGAGGAGGCTTGGTGTGTAACATGATCAGTGGCAAAAGACCTATTGGGTAAATGGATTATCTATGTGCTGTCAACACTTTGTAGGGCTTTAAGAATATTAATACACATGTATTAGAATATAACCAATTTAGATGTTTAATTCCACTGGCTCTACATTGTGCCGAATGGTTTGCAATGCACAAGCAAAATCCCACTTCCTCACAGAGTAAGTGTGCAGCAGTTGAACTGTGCCACAAGTTACAGACTCAGCAATGTAATTTCTGCTTCTCCTGCAGTAACAACTCCAGTAATTACCAAACTGTCTGGAGGTCTCAGAATTAATTTTTTATAACCCTACTGTTTAACCCGACATTAACAGTGTTCTCTTGTTACTTTGTTGGTCATGCAGATGAAAGCTGTGGTAAATGGTAGTGTTGGCCAAGCAAACAATTTAAGAACAATCACTTTGTGCCTACAATGGAGCGGGAGGCTCAGGGGCTGGGGAGAGTTGGTCAGCTTATAATTTATTGCATTTTCTGGCAGTAGCAAGTGGAAGCAGCGTTTGGAGCAATCTCACAGCAATTAATTTAAAACCACTTAATGTAACACAGGGACATTTATAATAGCTAATAACGTATTGTAGTTACCTAAAGCATTCAGATGCCTCCCTCTGTCCCCATTCTCAAAGTCACCTTCATGTTCCATTCTTCCCTGCTCCTACTGTCTTTCTGCTGCTATAAAACAGGTCAGAATTGTTTTATAGAGTCATACAGCACGGAAACAGACCGTTCAGTCCAACTCGTCTATGCCTAACATAATCTCAAACCAAACTTGTCCCACATGCCTACATTTGGGACATATCCCTTCAAACCTCTCCGACACATGGACTTATGCAAATCTCCATTAAATGTCATAACAGTACCTGAATCTATCACTTTCTCTGGCAGCTCATTCCACACATGAACCACTCTCTGTATACAAGAAGTTTCCCCTCATGTCCTTTTCAAAACTTTCTCCTTTCACCTTAAAAATATGCCCCCTAATTTTGAACTCCCCCCCGCTCCGCCCTAGGGAAAAGACCCTTGCTATGCACTTTATCTATGCCCCTCTTATAAAAAAGAAGCCTGTTTCTAATTTACATTCACAGTTTTGATACTTGATTCAGTTGAGAGGAAATTTGAAACACATGACTGCTTAGCCACTGAGCTATTTTTCATCTTTTTTAATTCTCTGTTGTCGAGTACTTTTGAGAGCACAAGAACATATTTTATTATTAAAATAGAAAGAGCTTGCAATTGTCAGATCTGTTCAGCTCAGTCTAATACAGATTGATGATCCAAGCATTAAAATATACACGTACTGTTCCCAACTTAAAACGTTGCTGAATTTGCTGGACACACCCTCTGACAGTAGCTGAATATCTCCTACTGCATCATGAAGCAAAATCCAAGGAGGAAAATTCAGATGGGAATACCTTGTCACTCATTCCTGGCCAACACAGATGATCTATGTCACTCTACATTCTGCAAGATAGTGAGCACTGCAGATGCTGGAGAGTCAGAGTCGATAGAATGTGGCACTGGAAAAGCACAGCAGGTCAGGCAGCATCCAAGGAGCAGGAAAATTGACAATGAAGGGCTCTTGCCAGAAACATCGATTTTCGTGCTCCTCGGATGATGCCTGACCTGCTATGCTTTTCCAGCACCACTCTAACCTAGACTCTGATCTCCAGCATCTGCAGTCCTCACGTTTGCCTAGCATCTGAGGAGCAGGAGAGTCAACGTTTCAGACAGGACCCTTCAGGACTCTCCTGCTCCTCGGATGCTGCCTGTCCTGCTGTGCCTTTTTCCAGCTCCACCCTCTATCGACTCTACATTCTGCCATCAGCTCAACCATCAGCCTCAGGAGTGGTGTGTTCAAGGCACCGGACAGTCACTGCAGAGGTTGTGAGTTCAAATCAACGACATGTTAATACAGCCATGCATCAGAAATTCACCAAAGACCCTCAGACAGCACCTTCCAAACCCACAGCCACTTCCATCGAGAATAAGGACAACAGATACATGGGAACACCACCTGACCTTCAATTCCCCTCCAAGCCACTCACAAAGAACAAAGTACAATACATCTTAGCAACAGGCCCTTCGGCCCTCCAACCTTGCGCCGGCAAATTTTGCCCTACTGTACTAAAACAACATTCTGACTTGGAAATATATTCCCACTCCCTCACAAATGCTGGGTCAAAATCCTGGAATTCTCTCCCTAGGTGCATTGTGGGTCTACCTACAGCACATGGACTACAACGGCGCAAGAAGGCAGCTCACCCCCACCTTCTCAAGGGGCAACTAGGGACGGGCAATAAATGCTGGGCCCAGCCAGCGACACCCACATCCCACAAAGAGTAAGAGAAAATACTGATCCTTTGTAAAGTGAAAACGATCATGAAAAATAGATTGCTGCAAAATTCTAACTGATTCTTTAGCCTCTCTCTGGGCAACGTACACAGTCTGACCTAAACGCAATTCCATGCCTACCTTAAATGGTTGATCATTAATGGCCTTTACGTTGGCTGAATAAGTTGGTCAATTGTAAAAATGGTAGTCTACTACATCACTGGTCAATAAATGTGATCTCACCATTAATGTCCATGTCCCAAAAGTACAAAGAGGCACTTTTCTCATGGAAAGTGTCAGCCTTTGCGTGAGCAGGCCGATCTTACATCTTATACTTGACGATCCAGTTACAACTTGCGTTCTCCTTTAGTTTCTGGCACATCACGAATGAGAGGTCCGAGAGGGGGTGGTGGAGAACGCAGGAGGATTTCTGTCAGGACCAATCGATGTCACTCCTCAAGGCTCCACACAAAGGCAGCACGGATTGTGCCTCCACCCCTTGCCTGGGTGCGCCAGCGTCTACGGTGAAGTATACAGCACAGCTGATCATAGCCTTGCTCTCAATCATCCAAATACACACATGATTTAGAAGGTGGGAATCAGAAATCGGCCTTACTTTTTATCCTCCCTCATCCCTCTGTCCCCCTGTCTAAAACTCAACCACCAGCCTGCTCAATCCAAAGATCAACAAAGTATCTTTTGCTTGGTTAGATGACTACCACTTTGGACAGTGTTTATCCACTAACCCATTGGGAGAATCTTGACAAAGCGACCTTTGACCCGATCTTCGTGTTTGCCTACTTGGATGCACACATCAACAGTAAAGGAAGGCAATATAAAATATCGTGAAGTGAGATAAAGGATTGCAGGGACCTGAGAGTGAGTTATGAACTGCCATAGAGTATCAGAGCATGGAAACAGACCTTTCAGTCCAACCAGTCCACGCTGACCACTTGCTTGCATTTGCCCCATTTCATAGTCATAGTCATACAGTCATAGAGATGGACAACACAGAAAGAGACCCTTCGGTCCAACTCATCCATGCCAACCAGATAGCCCAACCTAATCTAGACCGGTTTGCCTGCACCTGGCCCATCTCACTCCAAACCCTTCCTATTCATATACCCATCCTCCATACCTTTCCTATTCATGTACTTATCCAAATGTCTTTTAAACATTGTACCCGTACACACATCCACCACTTCCTCTGGAAGTTCATTCCACACCCAAACCACTCCCTGTGTAAAGAAATTGGCCCCATGGCCTTTTAAATCTTTCACCTCTCATCTTAAAAATATGCCACCTAGTCTTGAAATCCCCCACTCTAGGGAAAAGACACTTGCCATTCACCTTTTCTGTGCCCCTCACGGTTTTATAAATCTCTATAAGGTCACCTCTCAGCCTCCGACGCTCCAGGGAAAATAGCCCCAGCCTGTTCAGCCTCTCCTGATAACTCACACCCTCCAATCCCAATAGCATTCTGGTAAATCTTTTCCGAACCCTCTCCAAATAAATAACATCCTTCCTACAACAAGGTGACCAGAACTGTCCAAGGTATTTGAGAAGAGGCCTCACCAATGTTCTGTACAACCTCAACATGACATCCTGACTCCTATACTCAAATGTATGAGCGACAAAGGCAGGCGTGCTATATGCACACATTACCAATCATTCAGTCTACATGTGATTGAATTGAAGATTTTAGATAGTTATTACAATGAGTTTCATGTTATAATCCACCAGTAAACTGGCAACCACACTTTGAAATGCAAGGAAGGTGCCTCATGCCAATTGGCAGCAGGAAAGTGAGGTACATCAAGGTTGAACAGCCAAGACCCAGTGTTCTATGGAGGCACATCCAGCTCAGGTTAGGGAAGAGAAGGAAGCCTCGGCCAGGAACAGCACCATGCTTTCTGTCCCTCTTCCTTATTGCCAGGGCAGAGAATGGAAAGCATTACTCATCAGTCTGGACAACCGTCAGATGTGTGTTTTAATTACAATAGAAAATCACAGACATGGTGAGCTTCTGCTGTGCCATACCACAACCAGATTCTGAGACTCCTATCTGTTTACAGCACCAACAGTTCCAAAGATATGCTGCAATTCAAACTTAAGTGGGTTAACTTCGACAACAAGGGAAACTCAGAATTCGTCCCTGACTAAGACTCAGCCCCCTTACTGACTTTATAAATGGGGATGATATGTATAGATACCAGGCTACTGTGCAAGGCTCATAACCACTCTGAAGCAGTGTCCTGACATGATCTGTCTGTACAGTAGTCCCCCTGTACCTGTGGGGGCTATGTTCCAGAACATACCGGGGAACCCCGATGGGTGCGATGGGTGGGAACCCATTCATTTACATACCTGCCCGGTGGCCTCTTGGTCCCTGGTGCTGAAACATTCCCTATAATATGCTCGGACCGTGGTAAACAGCTGGTAACTGAAACCATGGAAAACAATTCCACGGATACGAGGGTCGCCCTGTATTTATTTAATCTCTTGGTGTTTGGTGATGCTCAGCTAACAGCTTGGAGAAGAAACTCAACATTGTGCATTCCTTTGGCATTCAAATAGTGGCTGCAATGCTCATGAACTTAAGCAGCATTAACATGGTAAATCCATCAAAATGTCATAATCTCTTTCAGAGAATCATGTGAGTTTGTGTCTACCTGCAGACCACAATGGTACAGAAAACAGTTCTTGTTCCAACAGTCAGAAGAAAGGTGCTCTTAAGTGAATGAAGGGGTTTCCCGTAAATGTAAGTCATGACTTTAAGTCAGCTCAATGTCTACAATGGTCCCCGCACTGAGAGGTAATAGTCAGTTTCCAAGAGTTGGGGAACTTGGACACACATCAGGACCATTTTAACTACAGAGCCTGTGGGCCGCATCAAGGACATTTTGAAGGAGGCAGGGCCTACTGGGAGTAAAACCAATGAACAGGATGCACTCTCCATCAACTCTCTCATTCTTTCAGCATTTGACCAACAGGCACCCACAACGAGGAGTAGGGCAATTGAAGCAGGGGTTATGCCTATTATGTCACAGCTCTGCAAAATATATATTTCACAAATTACCACACAGCAGCTCCCTTCCAGCCAGATTCACACTAGGAGCAAATGTAAAGCTATCTTCAGGCCTCCTAACATAAGAATAGAAACATTTGGAGGGGCACAATGCAAAGGCAGCGTAGATTTGACACAGTTCAGCAGACAAGGCTGCCAAGCAGAACACAGCACTACCTAATTATTGGTCCTGCACTCCATGCTTATTGCCTTTCAAGCAGACAGGGCATTCATTCATTTCCTCTTAGCTCTGCTGTACTGAGCAGTCAGAAATATCAAGTTACAGGTTTATCACAGTTACAAAGAATTATATTAAACAGCAGCAAAGGCAAAAACTCCAGGACGCCTGGCATTATCACTCCTTTATTGAAACATGCAGCAGCATTGATCAGTCAGGAAAGTTTCAAAGAGGAATAGAGAAACAGAAGGATGGACTTGGCTTGAACAAAGACACAAGGCATTGAAGGGCTAGGGGTGTGAAATAGTGGAAATTGCATATGCTCTTACCAAAAGCAACGTGGGACAACCAAAGCAAGTTAATGCACTGGGCAGACCCACACTTGGCAGTGATGTGGGGTTTGGCTCGTAGACAGGGGTTGCTAATCCCTCTTTGACAGCACAAACAAGACTGTGCACAAAAGAAACCAAACATTATTATATAAGCCACAGTGAGAAAGTGATCTTGAGACTGTGACAGACTGTGATAAACAGTGCTTCTGTAATTACCTAGCATCCAACCATAGTGCCAATCTACACACAAGACAATTTAACAGAATATCAGAAACCCAGTCTCACAATGTTATTTTTTTCTAAAAGAAAACAGAATTGGAAAAAGGAATTTTGAGGTGGGCGAACTGATGTCTATAATAGGTAATCAAACACAGACCCTTACAGGACAAACAGCCCGATCTCATTTCAATTCTGTACAACCTCCTGATTAAAAACCCCTCAAGGAACAACTTTGGCCCAAACTTTGTTGGAAAAACAATGGCAAATTCATAAATTCACTCTTGGCACATAGGAGGATGGTTGTGGTTGTTGAGGGTCAGCCATCTTAACTCCAGGACATCTCTGCACGAGTTCCTCAGGGTAGTGTCCTAGGCCCAACGATCTTTAGCTGCTTCATCAATGACCTTCCCTCCATCAGTAGGTCAAAAGTGGGGATGTTCGCTGATGACTGCACAGTGTTCAGCACCATTCAAGATTCCTCAGATATTGGCCCAAACGTAGCAAGATGTGGACAGTATCCAGGTTTGGCCTGACAAGAAACATTCACGCCATATAAGGGTCAGGCAATGACCATTCTGAACAAGAAAGAAACCGATCATTGTGCTTTGACATTTAAAGACATTACCATCACTGAATCCCCCATTATCAACGTTCTGGGGAGTATTACTGAACTGAACTAGCCATTTAAATACTGGAGTGACAAGAGCAGGTCAGAGGCTAGGAATCCTGCAGCGATTAACTCTTCCCTAATACTGTCAACTATCTACAAGGCACAAGTTAGGAGTGCGATGGAATACTCACCCTGCTTGCCTGCTTCAACAATACTTAAGTGACCTGACACCATCCAAGACAAAACAGCTGCTTGACTGGCATCAATCCCCAAACATCCACTCTCTCCACCACTTGTGGTTGGGAGCAGCAGAACGGCCTAGTGGTATAATCACTGGGCTATTAATCCAGAGATCCAAGTCATGTTCTTGGGATCCAGGTTCAATTCCTACCACGGGAGATGGTGGAATTTGAATTCAATAAAAATATGGAATTAAGAATCTAATGATGACTATAAATCCATCGTCAGGAAAAAACAAAACCCTCTGGTTCATTACCTTCCTTTAGGGAAGGAAACCTGCTGTCCTTACCTGGTTTGGCCTACATGTGACTTCAGACCCATAGCAATGTGATTGACTCGTAACTGCCCTCTGAACAATTAGAGATGGGCAATAAATGCTGGCCTAGCCAGTGATGCCCACACCCTGTGAATGAATATTCAAAAGTACAGATGGACTCATGTTGTCACTACTTAATTCTTACTTTCTATTTTCAGAAACCTGTCCCAAGATGCCTCACTCAAGCAAAATCTCAGCCGCTTCCTTGTTTAAAACTGCTCCAAAATTAGTGCTGCGAGACTCGAGGGATACGTTTGCAATTTGGTCTCATACTCAAGAAGGAGATCTCAGTTTCAATTTCCAAGTTAACTCATCTAAGTCAGTGTTGAAAAGGACTTGCAACGTTCACTCTGTGTTTTTCTCCACAGATGCTGCCAGGCCTGCTGAGTTTCTCTAGCCATTTATGTCTTTGTTTGTTTCAGATTTCAGTTTCTGCACATAGTTCATTGTTTTTTTGGGGTCAATGCTGGAGTTGTTCTCACTTCTAGAGTCTTTCTTTTGGCTGCAGATCACTCCGGGACATTTTGTGGTTGTGAAAGGTGCTATAAAAATGCAAATCTCTTTTTGTAAGTGTGGTCTCGTCAAATCTCCATAGATTCCCCTGACTTGAAAGGGCTTGACCTGATGAAGGGCTTGTGCCTGAAACGTCGACTCTCCTGCTCCTCGGATGCTGCCTGACCAACTGTGCTTTTCCAGCACTCCCTCTTCAACTCCAAACTTTACAGTCATAAAGGTTGATACATTATTACTGATATAAAGATAGGAAAGGTTTAGAAGGGTATGGGCTAACTGCAGACAAATGAGACTAAATCAGTTTCGGAAACCTGGTCAGCATGGATGAGTTGGGCTGAAGGGCCTGTTTCTAAGCTGTACGACTCAGAGAGATCTGGGAGTGCAGGTCCATTGTATCCTGAAGGTTGCTGCACAGGTGGATAGAGTGGTCAAGAAGGCATATAGTATGCTTGCCTTCATTGGTTGGGGTATTGAGTATAAGAGCTGGCAGGTCATGTTAAAATTGTACAAGATGTTGGTTCAGCCGCATTTAGAATACCGTGTACAGTTCTGGTCGCCACATTACCAAAAGGATGTGGACGCTTTGGAGAGGGTGCAGAGAAGGTTTACGAGGATGTTGCCTGGTATGGAAGGTGCTGGCTATGAAGAGAGGGTGAGTAGGTTAGGTTTATTTTTATTAGAAAAAAGTAGATTGAGAGGGGACCTGATTGAGGTTTACAAAATCATGAAGGGTATAGACAGGGTCGATAGAGACAAGCTTTTTTCCAGGGTGAAGGATTCAATAATGAGAGGTCACTCTTTTAAGGTGAGAGGTGGAAAGTTTAAGGGGGATACATGCGGCAAGTACTTCACACAGAGGGTGCTGGGCATTTGGAATGCGTTGCCAGCGGAGGTGGTAGAGGCAGGCACGGTAGATTCATTTAAGATGCGTCTGGATAAATGCATGAGTAGGTGGGGAGTAGAGGGATACAGATGCTTAGGAATTGGGCGACAGGTTTAGACAGTACACTTGGATTGGCTCAGGCATGGAGGGCCGAAGGGCCAGTTCCTGGGCTGTAAACTTTCTTCGTTCTTTGTTCTTTAACTCTATGACTCTATTCCCAAGGCTAAAAGGTGAAAGTAGAGGAGAAAATTGGTTTCTGGTTTGGATTTTACATTTGAATCCTACTTGGATCCCTCTTTGGGTAACTTGACCCAAATACCTCAGCTACTGTCAGGTATAACAGGACTGGAATCCTACACCAACTATTCAAAATTCAACTAACCAGCCATGATCCTATTGAATGGTGGGGCAGGCTCGATGTACTGAATTGTCTACTCCCATTCCTATGCTCCAAACTCCTTCCGTCACCCTCCATCCAAATCCCACAGACCTGACATCTCTCGATATCCAGTTTATTCCTTTCCCTCCACCTCACTAAGGCCTATTCTGTGACTGGGGCATCAGTTGCTTGGAGACCAGACCTCAAAACGACCATCTTTTTTGTATTGTCAAACAGAGGTCAGGTTAGATGAACTTTGGTCCGTAAAAAGCTATGCTTTAAACATAGATAATGTTATACACCAGACCAGACCTCCTCAAAATATATTAAGACTGTAAGCCAGACCTTAACATTTTTTTATTTTAAAGGCTAATGTCAGATTTTGTGTTCCAGATGCAATCCAACTCGTTAAACTACTCAACATGAAGCAAAACACAATTTATTCAAACACTATAGTTAAAATACAACAAAAGAATGAACTTGGAATAACTTAATTCTATTGGAAAACTTAACAGAATAATCAGCATGAACGGGTTGTACCGAAGGGTCTGTTTCCATGCTGTACATCTCTATGACTCTATAAATATTACTAATTAACTATTGCAATACAATAACCTCCCTTAAACATCTCCTTGGGCAAAACAGCAAGTTGAAAAACCAGATTTTGTCTCACATGTAGTCTGGCAGTCAAGGAAGAGAACCTCCCAGCTTTTGGCTGTAATTGAGAGAGGGGAAAAGTAGTTGATGAAGGGCTTTTGCCCAAAATGTCGATTTTCCTGCTCCTCGGATGCTGCCTGACCTGCTGTGCTTTTCCAGCACCACTCTAATCTAGACTCTGATTTCCAGCATCTACAGTCCTCATGTATGCCTAGTCCACTTGTTCAAGACCCCAACAGCAACTATTGCTGAAAACTGAGAATTAAAAATCCCTGGTTCTGTGCGTGGGAGCTTGACCACACCCATTCAGGCTGCTTCTACTGTTCCAGCTTTTAAAAAATATCCACACACAGCCTCACAAGTTGTTTATCTTTTCATAGACTGCACATCATCTATCCTCCAGTCTCTAAAAGAAACCGGGACAAACACACCACTTAAAGCCACAGCAATGTCAAAATCAAAACAGAAACATTGGCGCTAAGCAGCAAATAGGCAGCATCCATGTGGAGATAGCATTTGCACTTGGAGTTCAATGATTAGTCCCAGAATTTTTGCTTTAAATATTTATTACACAGGCAGGTATGGTCAGCTATCCATCTCTTCTAATCAATAAAAGAGGTGTGGTAAACTAGATTAGACTCCCTAAAGTGTGGTTAACCCACCCAGCCCATTTCCCTCCAACTAATACACATAGACACTACGGGCAATTTGGCATGGCCAATTCACCTAATCTGCACATCTTTGGACTGTGGGAGAAAACAGGAGCAAACCCACACATACATGGGGAGAATGCACAAACTCCTGAGGCTGGAATCGAACCTGGGTCCCTAGCGCTGCAAGGCCACTGAGGCCTTGCACTGAGCCACCGTGCCACCCAACTACTGAAGCAACTCAGCAAGTCTGGCAGCATCTGTGGTGTGGTGTGAGAGAAAAAACTGAGTTCACATTTCAAGACCAGACCTGCTGAGTTTCTCCAGCAATTGCTGTGCTTGTTTCAGATTTCCAGCATTCATGGATTTTATTTAGGTATAGTACAGATCTCATTTGCAATTGGGGATTTTGTTCAGAACTTTGAACTTTTGACAAACTTCTAATGGAGCTATTCTAAAAGTGCTGCAGGTTGCGTGAACAGTAAAAGGAATACAATGTATATTAACTTTTGCCACGGGCTGTTTTTGTTTACTTTAAATTACATCTCTCTGTTCTCAAATCATTTGACAAAACCACTGCACAATATGTACACATTCTGCAATCACAAATGAAGGACAGACCTCAGTGTTGTTCACATCTCACATTATTGACGCAAGGCAGAATATATCTACCAGATACAAAGGACACAATTGAAAGTAGAAATCTTGCAAGTCCCAAGAATTTGCTGCTATTGAATTTTCTCCACTGGATGGATCTCATGAAACAAACTCAATCTTCTTTCAGGCTTGGCTATGTTAATAGTGTTTCCAATCTCAATTACACTTGAGCAGATTGAAACATCCAGTTTGTGTCCTATTGTGATTCTATTTTCAATTAAGTGTCACTCAGTTGACTGCTTTGGGAATCTCTCTGGTTTTGTTGATAGAAACAAACTTTAAATTGTAATTTCAGGCCATCAGTAGTCCATTCTCTTATGCCTTGAAGCATCATTCTTACTGCCAGTTAATCATTCCTGCCGCCCCACACACAATCATTGACCTTCCTCTCAGCTTTTCCCTCATGTGGTTCTACCCTTAAGTTAAATTTCTAGTTTCTTTTATACAGTCAAAGAACTGTACAGCACGGAAATGGATGGGTTGGACTGAAGGGTCTATGCCGATCGTAGAGTCATAGGAATGTACAGCACAGAAACAGACCTTTCGGTCCAACCCGACCAGATATCCCAACCTAATCTAGTCCCATTTGCCAGCAGCCGGCCCATATCCCTCCAAACCCTTCCTATTCATGTACCCATCCAGATGCGTTTTAAATGTTGTAATTGCACCAGCCTTCACCATTTCCTCTGGCAGCTCATTCCATACACACACCACCGTCTGCATGAAAAAGTTGCCCCTCAGGTCCCTTTTATATCTTTCCCCTCTCATCCTAAACTTATAGCCTCTAGTTCAAGACTTCTCCACTCCAGGGAAAAGACCTTGCCTATTCACCCTATCCATGTCCCTTATGATTTTATAAATTTTTATAAGGTCACCCTTCAGCCTCCGACGCTCCAGGGAAAATAGCCCCAGACTATTCAGCTTCTCCCTACAGCTCAAACCCTCCAATCCTGGTGACATCCTTGTAGATCCCTTCTGAACTCTTTCATGTTTCACAACATCCTTCCTATAACAGGGAGACCAGAATTGCACTATTAAGGCGAGAGAGACCATTCATCAGTCTAACACCATAAGAATCTGTGGCCTGCATTACTTTTTTTTTTTAAGTCCTGAGCTCGCCTTGAACATCACTGCCTCTCTCACTCTCTTTCTTCCAATAAGACAATCCTTAAAATCTACATCTTTGACCAAACGTTTGGTAAAAAGTTCTGATGTGTTTGAGGGTCAAATTTTGTTCGATAGGTGCTGTTGTTAAGCGGCTTGGAGTACGTTAAAGGTGCTACTTATGTACAGTTTGTTGTTGCAATTGTTATTGATCATAGAATCCCTACAATTGGTAAGCAGGCCATTCAGCCCACTGAGTCCACACCGACCCCCTGAGTGTTGTGTACAGTTCTGGGTGCCACATTATAGGAAAGATGTGAAAGCATTGCAGAGAGTGCAGAAGTGATTGAAGAGAACACTTCCAGGGATGAGAAACTTCAGAGATTGAAGAAGTTGAGGTTATTCTCCCTGAACAGAAGGAGGCTGAGAGGTGACTTGATGGAGGTTTTCAAAACCATAAGCGGGCTGGACAAAGTTAACAATCACACAACACCAGGTTATAGTCCAACAGGTTTATTTGTTGTCAACCACCTGATGAAGGAGCAGCGCTCTGAAAGCCAGTGTTTCCCAATAGACCTGTTGGACTATAACCTGGTGTTGTGTGATTTTTAACTTTGTCCACCCCAGTCCAACACCGGCACCTCCACAACATTAGTGGGCTGGACAGAGCGAACACGATAAAGCTGTTTTTTCTTGTAAAATAACAAGAGGACAGGTGTCAAGTGATGTGTGAACAAAGCAAGGGTGATACGGACAAAAACCTGTTCACAGACTGAGTAGTTAAGGTCTGGAAGGCATTCTGTGGCAACGTGATGGAGGCAGGTTCAATTCAAGATGGGTGAGTGTATTATTATTTGGGCAGAAATGGTGTGTGGGAATATAGAAAAAAGGCAGTTTAGTTGGCACTAGATAGTAACAGCTGATGTCAACACAGTGGATCAAATGGCCTCATTTTGCACTGTAATAATTCTGCGATTCTGTAATATATTATTGAGAAAACATACAACTGGTTAAGCCGAGCCTGTACTGCGTTGAGGATTTAACGTTTTGAATAATTCAACAGAACTGGTGCTTCACAATGTCTGAAGGCGATACTGGTTTTCTAGTGCAGGTAAAGTTGTCAAAATGAGAGCATCCTTCTCCTTCCTGAGGGTCATTTACTGTATCCTCGGCATTGCACTGTACGATCAACTGGGCGAGCATGGCATAGCAAGATTGGATAAGCAGTGTGCGGTAACTTTCCATTTAATTTGAGAGTCACATTTTCAAAATTTGTAGATGAATGTAAGTGACCTTTTGGGAATATAACCACATTTGGAGACAGACATCAGACAAAACTGAATTAATTTTTAAAAAATTTAACCTGCTTTTCCTATCTGTTCAGCGCTGATACTACACACCACTAGAACAGGAGAGGAGACCGGTTAATAAAGCGTACAACATTCACAGCTTTAGGGGAGGTGATGGCCTACTGGTAGTATTGGTGGACTGTTAGTCCAGAGACCCAGATTGAGTTCTGGGCATCTGGGTTCAAAAACTGCCACATCAAATGGTAGAATTTGAATTCAATAAAAATCTGGAAATGAGAGTCTAATAATGACCATGAAACGAATGGTGATGTTGGAAAAGCCCATCTGGTTCACTAATGCCCGTTAGGGAAGGAAACTGCCATCCTTACATGTGACTCCAGACCCACAGCAATGTGGTTGTCTCTTCAACTGCCCTCTGGGATGGGCAATGAATACTGACCTAGCCACTGAGGCACACAACCTGTGCGTGAATTGAAAAACAATAATAGGGGCACAGAGTAAGCAGGTGATGTTGAACTTGTCCAAAACACTTGCATGATCTTAGCTGGAGTACAGTTGTGGGCGCCACGTTACAGGAAAGGTGTGCACACATTGAAGGGATTTAAGAGATTAAAGGAGTTTCAGGGATGAGAAACTTCAGAGATAGGTTGAAGAAGTAGGGGTTACTCCCCCCTGGAGAGAAGGAAAAAAGTGAGGACTGCAGGTGCTGGAGGTCAGAGCTGAAAAATGTGTTGCTGGAAAAGCGCAGCATCTAAGGAGCAGGAGAATCGACGTTTCGGGCATAAGCCCTTCTTCAAGAGAGAAGGAGGCAGAGAGGTGACCTGATAGGGGTTAGCCAAATCATGACTGGGCTGGACAGAGCGATAGGGTGAGCTTGGATGAGGTGCTGGTGAATCGCTACTGGAATCTGGAAGGGCGGTTTGGAGCCCTTGCACAGAGGTGAGAGGGGACAGGCATTACACCCCTTTGCAGCTGCAGGGAAAGGTACCGGGTATGGTGGAGAGGTTGGCGGGGGATGATGTGGAGCTGATGATGGAGTCGTGGAATGAACAGTCCCTGCGGAAAGTGGACAGGAGTAGGGGAGGAAATATCCTTTCGGTTCGAAAAGGCAAGCACAACTTTTAGATTAGATTCCCTACAGTGTGGAAACAGGCCCTTTGGCCCAACAAGTCCACACAACACCTCTGAAGAGTAACCCACCCCCCTACATTCACCCCTGACTAATGCACCTAACACTATGGGCAATTTAGCATGGCCAATTCACCTAACCTGCACATCTTTGGTCTGTGGAAGGAAACCGGAGCACCCAGAGGAAACCCACGCAGACACGGGGAGAATGTGCAAACTCCACACAGACAGCTGCCCCAGGCGGGAATTGAACCCGGGACCCTGGTGCTATGAGGCAGCAGTGCTAACCACTGAGCCACCGTGCCGCCCTTTACATGGCAACAAATGTTGGCACAGCCAGGGACAGCTGTGCCCTGTCAACAAACGTAGGACAAAGTGCACTTTGGCTGTGGGGTCCAATTGTAGGTGGTGGAAATTTCAGAGGATGATGGGTTGGATTGAGAGGGCGAAGCTGTTTCTGATTATAAAAGAACAAGAGGTCAGATATAAAGTGATGTGTGAGCAAAGCGAGGATAATATGGATAATAAAACGTTTTCACACAGTAAGTAGTTAAGCTATGGAAGAACACCTGGTCCAGGAGTGGGGACACTACCACTGTGCAACAGGAGGGCACCTTTAAATTAAATTAAATTAAATTTAGTGTAATTTGGGAAATGCATTTTGTTGTTTACAGGGTGTGGGTATCGCTGGCTGTGCCAACATTTATTGCCATGCAGAAGACATGTTTGCCTTTTCGAACTGTTACAGCACTTGGGCACAGCTTGAGAGAGAAAAAAAATAAGGCCCGGACATCTGTGACAAATGACAAAACATCAAAAGGAATATTTTTAGAAACAAATTCAAAGGTAGATTTAAGTTTGAAAATGATTTCAACTGAGAAATTGTTTCTTGAACAGGATGGAGTGCGTGGAAATGAAATAAAAGGGGAATCTGAGGGTCACAAGAAATTAAAGGGGCGGTGGTGCTGTAGATAAAGGGGATTAAATATGAGAGATTTATGTCGAAGAGCTGTGGGGAAAGGGAGAAAGTTTATTGATGACAGGAGCCACATGGGTTTCTTCAACGGTGTCAGTGGAGAAACCCAATTAGGACACACGTTCTTCGATAATATACAGCCTGAGAAATTCTGCTTTGAAGCTGTGAAACATGAACGAGGATTCCCTCCAGAGGTATAAGGGTCTTCAGAATTCACTGTCAAGGTCAGTGATTGAAGTGAAAACCAGGTTAATATTTAAAACTAAGTTGGACACACAGCTCAAGGCAAGGAGAATAAAGGAAGCTTGAAACAGAATAGAAGGTAAGAAAAGGAATATTCCTCGATCGGCAGATGAACAACAACCCAAGCATGCTAATGTCCACAGAATAATTACCACTTGCTACTTAATTGGATTGAAGGACTTTGAGGATAATGCAAGAATCGATAAAGTTGCTCAAAATCTTGAGGAGCAGTGATAAGGCACCTAGGATACAATCTGAACTATCCTAATGTCTGAACTGTGGGAGGAAACCAGAGCACCCAGAGGAAACCCATGCAGACATGGAGAGAACGCGCAAGTTCCACACAGACAGTCGCCCAAGGCTGGAATTGAACCCGGGCCCCTGGCACTGTGAGGCAGCAGTGCTAACCACTGAGCCATGGTGCTGCCCCATACTGAGCCACCATGTCGCCCCATCCAGTGACCAATCTTTGGGCATGAGGACCACAAATAATCAGAGCTCAATCTTACAAATTTTTTTTGGTGGCTAAGTGAGAGTTGCGTCAAGCTTTAAGGAGGGTTTCTCGTTGTGAGGGCCTGAAAAATCTTACCACACGAATTCCATCAACCACCTCCCCTGCCCTACAGTGTCTCTTACAGTCTTGTCTTCCAACACACACTGAAGTGCAGTAGCATCCTGTTGGTGGATCAGTGATATGCCATGGAGGATCTTAGAGAGGTTGGCACATGTCAGTCACCAATGTCTGTGGATGAGTGTTTCATGTCAGTCAGTGCCCAAGGAGTGTGCCTTAAGAATTTAGTCTTCCCTGTCCAACAGGGAGATCCTTTGGAGCTGATGTTGTCAAGTATCACTCTGACTTGCATGGCACAATGGCTCGATGTCTCGCTTGTTTGGTGTTTTTGGTTAGATGGGCAGCCGAACATTAATAAACCAAGATGGGCCTTTAACAAGGCATTTAACAAGCTCACTGGCAACAGGTCACTGCCTGGCAAGAAACCCACCACGTCAGTCAACAAGAAGCACAAGAAATGGTGAGGGATAGCCTCAATGTTGAAATGGACCTCAATGAATTTCTTGTCCAATTCTGTCACAAATCTCACCATAGCCCAAGTTGTTCAGACACTTGTAAGATTTAATTATTATTGAATTGGCTTCATTGTCATATGTACTCACTATCTTGAGTACAATGTATCCAGGTACAGATTCTTGAGTTAGATTAGATTCCCTATAGTGTGGAATTCCCTACAGGTCATTTGGCCCAACAAATCCACACCGACCCGTCGAAGACTAATGCACCCCGCTATATTTAGCCCTGACTAATGCACCTAACACTATGGGCAATTTAGCATGGCCAATTAATCTGATATGCACATCTTTGGCCTGTGGGAGGAAACTGGAGCACCCGGAGGAAACCCACGTGGACACAGGGAGAATGTGCAAACTCCACACAGCAGTCACCCAAGGTTGGAATTGAACCCGGGTCCCTAGTGCTGTGAGGCATCAATGCTAGCCACCATGCCACCAAAAGTTAGGGAACACAACAATTTCAAAAATAAATTTTAAGAAATAAAAAAAAAGACCTTCCACAATAATATGACAAAGAGAAAAAAAAATGAAGGAAAATAAGGGGATCTATGACAAAGTTCACATAGGCCACTTCACAGTTCTGGGTTTGTGGACCCAACCCTACCCCGACTGGGAACACGATGCCCAAGACAATGCCACATGGAGTCACAGAATTACTGGAAATTCCGCCCTCAGTGTTGACTCTAATTTGTGTCTCAAGGCGAAAGGTGCTGCTCCCTTATTTGTAAAGCCTTATTACCGTGGACAAGGCTGCTCCCCTTCAACTCCACCCAACATCATCCACCCACCCTCTCCACCCAACACCATCCAGCCCTCTCACAACCCAACACCATCCTCCACCCTCTTCACCCCAAC
>NC_057723.1:75729478-75756986 GCF_004010195.1 Chiloscyllium plagiosum
TGTGTGTGTCTGTGTGTGTTTCTGTGTCTGTGTGTGCGTGTCTATGTGCGTGTGTGTGTTTCTATGTGTGTGTGTGTGTTTCTGTGTCTGTGTGTGTGCATGTGAGTGTCGAGTTCTGGATCAAGGTTTGAACCCACCAGCTCCTGACTTGGGAGACTAAAACTGCAGCACTGACAAACGGAGGTTGGATGACTTCGAGTAACAACGGGAAAAATGATATCCTCAAGAATCTTAGCTTCCTTTCCAAGGCAAACAAGGTAATTAAAACAAGCCTGCAGTGAATAACAAGGTGCTAACTCAATCCAGCATAATGATCTCCCTTCTGTTGCATGAAATTTGTGCTATAGGATTTGATGCACACTGTTGCAGGGCTGCAGTTACTTGGAGTAGAAGAAAGGAGAGACAGAGACACATTCTATGTGGCAAAGAACTCTTAAGCCGGGGTGGGGGCAGGGTTGCTGAGGAAATGGTCAATAGCTCTGTGGAATCAGAAGTCAGGGAGAAATTTTAGAAGTCAGTACATATAGCTAGGTGTTGGAATGTGAGTTCAGGAAAAGTCCGAGGAGTTCTGGCAGCTCAGAATAAATTGTGCGCCTTTAATAGCTCAATGTAACTGTGAGTGAGAGTAAAGGGATCCCATGAGCAGTACCTGCCTTGTGCAGCTGAGTAAGATTGATTTGATTAGTTTAGATTGGAAAAGAAATTAGGGGCCGTACTAGCCTGGCAAAGCTAACTGTCAGCAAAAAGCTGAAGTGGTGCTTGTGACTAAGGACTGGAGTACAGTTTCTGAATCCAGGGGTACATCATCCTAGGGAAATCTGAGCAGTGACTGTGACAGTTCATGACAAAAATGGCTCTTCAGAGAGTGTCAAGGCCAGTTTGTTACAAGTGAAGAGATGCCATCTTTTCCAGTTTTAATGAGATTTATTAACATCTGATGGGATTGCTGAGTAATCTGTGGGATCTGTTTGATTTCATTTGCTATTTGCCAAGTAATCCACCATTGTTTGCCTGTTACCCCTTTTTTTGCCTCATGTTAATTATGGGATGTTAGAATATAATTCATAACTATCTCAGCACAACCCAAGGCATTTTGTCAGTATTTTATTCAGAGACAAAGAAGCTGCAGATGCCGGAGTCCGAGGTAGACAAGCAGAAGGCTGGAAGAACACAGCAAGCCAGGAAGCATCAGGAGGGGGAGAAGTCAATGTTTCGGATATAACCCTTCTTCAGGACTGGGGGTGGGTTACACCCAAAACATTGACTTCTCCACCTCCTGATGCTGCCTGGCTTGCTGTGTTCTTGCCAGGCTGTTCTGAATAAATTTTTATTTGTACAAGAACTGAGTTATTCTTTATTGACAATAAAAACTTTGCTGACATGTTGCTAATGTGAACCTAAACATGAGACCTCTATTGTACAGCCGGATCATCCATGTGGTCAATTTTAAAATATGTTGCATGAGGTAGAGGTGTGTGACTATGAAAGAGTTGATATGCCTTGGCAATTGTGGTCATAACACAGACTAGTAATGCCACAAAGAAAATGGAAAATGTCTTGTTTCATACTGAAAATAAAAAGAAATATCAAAACTCAACTCAATGTTTTGCTCGATGGCTAGTCTCAGCACCTTGATTCATAAAGGTCACCCAATCCAAACTCGACTGCGTGGGATGCAGAAATGACGTATGACCACATAATCCAAACCGGTCCTGTTTCAAAGTTCACCTAAGAACCAGCTACATACATGCACCAATTCAAGGAACCTTTTAACAAGTGAACCCATTGCTGTACAAGACCACTATTTTAAATTTAAATCATCAAATCCATTCCAGAAACAACAGGCCAGACAGATGGAAGGCTGGAAATCATAAACCAGACAATCAAATAATTGTAATCTATAAACAAGCACAACTTTTACCTGCTTTTAAACTGCTTGTGTGGATGATGGTGTGTGAGTCTCTGTGTGTGTGTGAGGCTGTGTGTGTACGTGTGAATGTGTGTGGGAATGTGTGTGAGTCTCTGTGTATATGTGTGTGACAGTGTGTGTGTGGGAGAGTGTATATATGAAAGAGAGTGTGTCTGTGCATCTGTGTGTGCGTGTGTGAGTCTCTGGGTGTGTGCAAGAGTCTATGTGTGTATGTGTGTGAGAATGTGTGTGTATGAGAGAGAGTGTGTGTGCATCTCTGTGTGTGAGAGTCTCTGTGTGTGAGAGTGTGTGTGTATGAGAGACAGAGAGAGACAGTCTCTGTGTGTCAGTGTATCCGTGTGTGAGAGAGTGTGTGTGTGTATGACAGAGTCTCTGCGTGTGTGCGTGTCTCTGTGTGAGAGACTGTGTGTGTGTGTCTGAGAGCAAGTCTCTGTATGTGTGAGAATGCATGTGTTTGTGTATGCATGAGTTTGTGCGTGAGTGACATTATATTAATTCAAATTAAATCTGGGAGAACAAATGGACTTCTTCATTCTAAACTCATGAAAGCCTACTCCTGAATGAACAGTCATACACATTTCATGAGTAACAAAAGGCACAGCTTTTTCCACACAAAGCATATCCATTATTAGTCACCTTTTTGACCAAGGCTTTTGGCACCTGCTCTAATGTCCCCTTCTTCATGTTGTTAATTTTTTTTTACTATTGGTCACATCCAAAAAGTATCTTGGGTCATCTTACCATCTTAAAGGTACTGCTTGCAAAACCTGTGGCATTAAGGCATGTACTTTTTATTTGCTCATATGTAAATATGTAAATACAATCATATATAAACAATTCAAATACTAGATGAAGTTCCAGGTAACAGAGGATCTTTTTCACTTTCCTGTTTGTGTTCAGATCACACTTACTTATGTTCTTCCATCAAGATGTCCCTCCCTCCACCGCTACTTAAACTCTCATTGAATCCCTACAGTGTGGAAGCAGGCCATTTGGCCCATTGAGTCTACACTGACCCTCCGAAGAGTATACCATCCAGACCCACCCCTCTACATTATCCCTCTAACTGATGTGTTTCCCCTGGTCTATCTGCCTAACCCACACATCCCTGGACACTATTGGTAGTTGTGGTTCTGTTCGCCGAGCTGGAAGTTCAACAACGAGCACCCGAGCTACAAATCTTCGCACAAACTTTGAACACTATTGGTAAGTTAGCATGACCAAGCCACCCTAATCTGCACATCTTTGGACTGTGGGAGGAAATCGAAGCACTTGGAGGAAACCCACGCAGACACAGGGAGGACGTGCAAACTCCATGCAGCTGCCCAAGGTCCTGTGAGGCAGCTGTGCTAACTACTGAGCCACTGTTCTGCCCCTCTCTTTTTCTCATTTCAGTTTCAACTGGTGTTTACCCATCACTGTGCCTCTGTATCCACCCTAATGGGGTATTTCTAACCTAAATCCAAGTACTGGGGTAACAACTGGTCAGAATGGAGCTATTGGATTGTGAATTGTGCAGGAATCGCTCTGCAATGAAGGATCTGAAGTTAAAGTGTGTGGACAAGATGGCTTACAGTCCATCTCCACCCTTCCAATATCTCCTCACCCACCAACATGCAATAAGAATCACTCAATTGCATCTAAGTGTAGGCTTCAACTTCATTCCACTTACTCTTCTAAAAGAGTTGAAGGGCTGTCAAGCCAACTCAATGTTGCACACTAGTTTCCCAATCTTCAATCCAGTTCTGAACTCACTTCAATCTTTCAATGTCAAGCTGAACTTAAACGGACCTGAGTAAACAGAGATCAAACTCTCACCTGTACCAGCTTCCTCGGCTGTGCGCGCAGAACTTTAACAGGTTCTGAGAACATATGCGTTTATTGATATTTTATCAATATATTGTTACACTGCAACCACAGGTAAAACCCAAGCCCACAGCACAGCACGCTGAACTGTGTTGTGAGACCCCATGACCCATTTTAATCTCTGTTATGGATTTTTCTGCAGGAATGACTTCATTTTTCTACACTAAACAAAACACATATGTAAAACAGGGTAGGAAGGTTAACGCGTATTGCTATTCATATCACGCAACGTAGCATTTAGGATTCATTGCAATCCTTCTCCACATGTTAGCACTTTGTGACATATATTAAATGTAGCCATCCCCGAGCTGTGCTTGAACCTTTGTGTAACCCTTCTCATGCTCTGCTTCACCCTGTCTGTTGCCCTTGCCAGTCTATATTAGATACATTGCCTGTGTCATGTCTGGATGCATCCACCTTCAAATGACAGTGGAGCAGTGAAATGCGTTGGGGGGTGGTGGGAGAAATAAATCAAAAATTGCATTTACATGTCGCCTTTCAGCACCACAGATTGCATGGAGCTTCTTCCAACCTGCACTGAGGGTGGGTGGAGTTGGTAAAGCATAGGTAACATGACTGGACAAGTAATGCAGAGGTCAAGGTTACTGGAGAGGGTCCACAGCATCAAGCTCCGAGGAGTGACGATCACCAACAACCTGTCCTGGTTCTCCCAAATAGATGCGACCGTCTGGAAGGCAGAAAAATGCGTCTACTTCCTCAGGAGGCGAAGGAAATTTGGCATGTCCATAAGGACCCTCACCAACCTTGACAGATGCACCACAGAAAGCATTCTGTCTGGGTGCATCACAGCATGGTACGGCAACTGCTCTGCCCAGGACCATAAGAAACGACAGAAGGTTGTGTGCACAGCCCAGACCATCATGGAAGTCAACCTCCTGTCCATGGATTCCCTTTACACGGCACGCTGCCGCGGAAAGGTTGCCAACATCATCAAAGACCCCTCCCACCCCAGTAATGCTCTCCTACAATCTCTTCCGTCAGGCAGAAGATACAGGAGCTTGAACATATATGCCAGTAGGTTCAGGAACAGCTTCTTCCCAGCTGATATTAGACTGAAGAATGGACCTCTCAAATTTCAAACCCAATATTGATTTTGCTTTGTGCCCCTCCTGTACAGTGTAAGCCTGTGTGCCTCTCTCTGTCCAAGCACCCTATGATCTGTACGTCCTTGTTTGCTCTGATCTGCCTGTACTGAACGCAAAACAAAACCTTTCACTGTACTTCGGCACATATAACATCAATAAATCAAATCAAATCAAGTCTTACAGCTGGTGGAATTTAAATGCATCTAATAAATATCATTGATTATTGTAACAATGGAAAATGAATAGCGGTTGTGACAATACTGGAAGCATGAGTGGGTGGAGTCAGGTTCACACAGACCTAGGGTTTTAGTTTTGCGGGGTTTGGAGTTGGCAGTTAAACTGCTAGATACAGCTCTCTCTCTCTCTCTCTATTGCAGCAAAAAGCTTGCATTCTCTCTCTGCTGTGATATAGTTTCTTTCAATGTTCTTTTCTCCTGGACTAGAGAAGGCAGGCGAGGGAAATCTGTTTTGCTGAATCTGCCTTTCCCTTTGTATTTATAGGATGCTGCCAATTTGGACCAGTTAATGAGCTGTAGTTACATAATATATTATTTTATTATGTATTTTGACAGGGTTAAAGTTATGCTAAATCTTTATAAATTTATTTATTTAAAGGGTGTGGGCATCGCTGGCTAGGCCAGCATTTATGGTCCATCCATAATTGCACAGAGGGCAGTTGAGAGTCAACCACATTGGTGTGGGTCTGGAGTCACATGTAATTTGTATTTTAAACGAGTTGTGAGAATAAAGTGCATTTTGCTTCAAGCCTAGTAGTTGACCAGTCGATTCACATCTGGGACATACGGCCTTGCACTTGACTGTTGTCACAAAGCTAGTCCCTTTTCATTCTAAAAGTTGTTCCTTTACTCAAGAAGACTTTGTCCTTGAATTTTTTCAGAGTGGCAATAAACCAAGCCGGGCTCCAATCAGTCTGGTTTGGTACAGAGACGGAAAGGATTTTGAGAGACCTTTTGTTTATATGTAAACAGATGAGACTTCAGCCCAAAGTGGCCATGCTTTAGAAGTGACCAGTATAATGAAAGGGGAGTGGTCAGCTCTCCAGCTAACTGAGCTGAACAGTTTTAGTTCAGGTTTGAACTGGTTGGATGTTTGACAGGGAGCTGTGTGGAAACACCCTCTCTCTCTTTCTGCCCTTCAACTTCAACATGCCTTTTAAAGGGAGTTTGCTGATTGGGACTGTTGTGTGTATTTGGAACAGTATAGTTAAGTCTAGCTGGATAGGCCAGTTCTGCAAGGGTTCTTTATTCTGTTCTTTGTGTTTCATTGTGTAATTTTGTGAATTTTGTTTTGTCCGTTTTAAAATCTAGTAGTCAGCCTAGCTAACTTATTCCGGGTAATTTTCACTGTACAGTTACTGAAACAAATTGCAAAGTTATGCTCTGGGCTGCCTGCTTAAGATTGTTTTGAGTGGTCTGGCCTAGTTTCATAACACTACAAACAAAATAAAAGTTAGTGTCTCAGCTATCTCCTTGATATGTTTTGAGGGAGTTTGGTCAGGTTCATAACATGGTTCACTGATGTCATCGAGGAAAGGAAATCGATCGCCCTCACCTTGTGTGATCTATGTGTGACTCCAGACCAACATCAACATGGATGACACCTCTAATGGTTCTTCTCTGAAATGGCCGGTCAAGTCACTCAGACTGAGGGCAATAGGGGATGGGCAGCATACTTGCCCAAAGTTGCCACATCCCCTGACAGCATAAGGGAAAAACAAGGAGTACCAGCACAAGATTTATGGGACTCGAACCCACCACGTTCTGCTCAGAGACTATACAGTTACCATAGTCTTGGTACACCACAGGGCTGCTCTCTCACTGGAGAGAGATAACTAGTGGTTATTTAACTAAGGATCATTGCACCATAACCGCAGAGAGAGGTGGAGAGGGAGAATCCTTCAGCCAGTGTGGGAATTGAACCCACACTGCTGGGGTTACTCTATACTGGAAACCAGCTGTCCACCCAACTGAGTGAACAGAGCCCCCACTCACAGAATCACTTGGTGTGGAAGCAGGCCATTTGGCCCAGTGAAGGGCATCCCACCCAAACCCACCCTATCCCTGCATGTCCCATAACTAATCCATCTAGCATGCACATCCTTGGACACTATGAGCAATTCATCATGGCTAATCCACCTAACCTATACATTCCTGAACACTATGAGAAATTTCCCATTGCTAATCTACCTAACCTACACATCCCTGAACACTATGGTGCAATTTTGCATGGGCAATCCACCCTAACCTGCACATCTTTGGACTGTGAGACGCAACCCACGTATATACAAGAAGTACATGCAAACTCCATTCAGACAGTCACTCAAGGGTAGAATCGAACCCAGGTCCCTGGCGCTGTGAGGCACTAGTGCTAACCACTGATCCCCCCTGCGCTGCACTCAGAGATTATATAATGTTACTAGACATTCATAGTAAAGCAGAGGGAAAATACATTATCTGATAGAGCTCAGGAAGCTTTAAGCATTATGGGATATCAGGCAGTTATATAAGGAATGGGTCTTTGTAGGTGAGAGAGTCAAACATAGTGTTGGGGGTTGGGCAATATCTGTGTATTAGACTGATGAGCGAATTTACCATTCTATCAAATGCCCCCAGTGTTCTGTTTGGCATTGACTAATCATGTGATTGTCAGTGAAAGCAATGGGCCAAGGTCCCTCTGACTGATGGTTAGGTTAATGTTGAATCACGACAGACTCCAATAACAGAAAACACAAACAAAGGCATGCTGATGGATTGAATTAGTTTGAGGAGAAGCTGTCTGTGTTTCTTCACCCGCTGACATGCTTTGAGAGAAAATCGTGAAGAAAAATAAAAGAAATCAAAGCAGCTGTACAAACAGGGCTTAGACCTCAGAGTTTTTTTTTCTTGAAAAATAAAGAAAAGCACAGGAAACTGTCCAGTGCGCTGCCAAAGTAAGTCCTTGCTCAGGTCTACAACACAGACCACAGGGGCCCAGGTACCACAAGGGTTTTCTAGTCACACATGATGGGCTCGTGTCAGGTGACTTGATACTCAGAGTTAACCAGTGGCAAGAAGTCATAGAAGCCCCACAGTGTGGAAGCAGGCCATTCAGCCCATCGAATCCAACCCTTCTAAGAGGGTCTGTCATGTGGAACATGTAAAACCAAGCTTGCTCTATTTTTTCTTGCCCTCCCTGTTTAGGAAGAGAAGATTGAGCAGTGCACTAAGTGTACTGAAGCGTTCCATGGAATAGTACTGAGGATGGTGAGTGGGTGAATGCTGTGCGCAATCAATGCCGGACATGCCCTAATTGTGTTCGCTGAGGAGTCTGCTTCAGAGGTTTGCTGTAGCTGAGGAGGGAACGGCTGATGTGGAGCCTGGAGATAGCAGCTAGCTGTTCCTAGAGTGCTTTGTGCTGAAGTGGGTGAATAGGATATCAGAGGTGTGACAAATCAATGGAGTCAGGTTTCATCTGAAAGTGATGCAAGAGTCCGCAAGATGATCCTCAGCTTTCGCCACCCACAAAATGTGGCCACAATTTCCTTTTGCACTTCCATTTTATTGCAAAAATATACATCACTCATGAAAAAAATCATAATGTACTTTCACAATTCCTGAAGCAGTTCTGTAAAGTCTTTACATGGGAAGAACAAGCAAAAAGGCATGAGAATTTGGCATTCCCTTGCAAAACAAAAACCATGGCATTTCTTACTTATGCAGAACAACAATTATATACAGTACATTCAAAGTACCAAGAAGGTGTGATAACTGAACGGACCTCCCGCCAAACCCGCACCCCCCCCCCAAAACCCTCCTCCCCAACGCATTGTACTTTGGCAGAAAGGTGGTAGTCATTTCCCACTAAGTGCAGGATGTTGAAAATCCAGAATGACTAAGGAACATTGTGCTTTCTGAGAGGCAGGATGCTGACTCAACACAGGGACTTCATAATCACTTCTCATTGCAGGGAACCGATAATTATTGTTAATTAACACTTTAGAAAATGAAAGTTTATACATTAGAGATAGACTAATGTGGAAACCACAACCTTGGTGCGTTGTTTACTTAAACGTATGACACAGCTGGGAAATTATGGGGACATTGAGACTAATTCAGCAGCATCAGCAAAACTGACTACAATGTTTCCCATCCCAACAACTTCCCACTCACTGCCTGCAGCCCCAACCCCCACAGTGAAAGTTTTCACTCGAGTAACTCTGGAGTGGCAAATAGATACTTGCTGGGCCAAATCTGTTTGCTGTTTTTCAAGTTATTGACTCATCGAGTCATAGAGATGTACAACATGGAAACAGACCCTTCGGTCCACCCTGTCCATGCCGACCAGATATCCCAACTCAATCTAGTCCCACCTGCCAGCACCCGGCCCATATCCCTCCAACCCCTTCCTATTCATATACCCATCCAAATGCCTCTTAAATGTTGCAATTGTAAGCCTGTTCAGCCTCTCCCTATAGCTCAAATCCTCCAACCCTAGCAACATTCTTCTAAATCTTTTCTGAACCCTTTCAAGCACGGAACCATACCCTTCGGTCCAACCAGTCCATGCCAAACATAATCCCAAACTAAACTAGTCCCACCTGCCTTCATTGGCCCATACCCCTCCAAACCTTTCCCATTCATGTACTTATCCAAACGCCTTTTAAACGTTGTAACTGCACCCACATCCACCATTTACTCTGGCTGTTCACATTCAAATCATTCCACATGTGAAAAAGTTGCCCCTCGTGTCCTTTTTAAATCTTTCTCCTCTCAGCTTAAAAAAATTGCCCCCCAGTTTTGAACTCCCCCAGCCTGGGGAAAAGACCCTGGTTGTTCACCTTATCCATGCCCCCTCGTGATTTTGTAAACATCAATATGGTCACTCCTCACCCTCCTCTGAAAGTTGTCCCAGACTTTCCAGTGTATTTTGAGTCTGATTCTTTGAGCCAGTTTACTGCATTGGTTTCACACAAGACCGACCAATGCCTCCCCAAAAAAACAGCATCATGAACACAATCCTGTTCATGAGACAGCTGCCTGGACAAGAGAACTTAAGGCTCTGTCAGATCATTCCACACTGACTAACCTCAGATACTTGCTTCCTCGTGCTGCCCCTACAACAGTCAGCACTATTTGGGCTTTGATTTCATTACCACTATCCTGTTGTGTCTCATGGTCAGTATACTTTAAGAGACATGCTCATGAGATCATCACTGCGTCATAGCACATGACTTGAGATTTTAAGAGCTATAACGTGCATTCCTTCAACGCAATTTGGCTTTAACATGATTGAAGAATTTAGACCGTTATTTGTAGAACGTGAACTTTCCTTACCTGTATTAGCTATGATGTGATTCCAGGCCCCTTGGTTTAAATGGTGCTGTGATTACGCGATTTTCTTATAACGCGGGATCGCATGGGAACAGAACTATCGTGTTATACCAAATCAGGCGGTATCTGGTTCTCAGACTCCATCTCACCCCAGAGATCAGTTCAAGCATGACACCTCCATTAGAGGTATGTAATTGAATTAGCTCAGATACCACTGTGCCTGAGAACTATAATGTTTCTACAGAATTTGCCTTTTTCAAAGTTTTCCCATCACATGTGGGTGTTACTGTGATGTGCCAGTGCTTATTGCCCATTTTTAATTGCCCAGTGGGGTAAGAGTCAACCACATTCTCTGGGTCTGCAGTCACGTGTAAGCCAGACCAGGCAAGGATGACAGATTTCTTTCCCTGAAAGGACGTTAGTGAACCATAAGGGCTTTTGTGACAATCAGCAAAGGTGACATGGTTGCTATTAGGCTAGCTCTGTATTCCAGTTTTTCACTGAATTCAAATTTCACCTGCGACCTTGGTATTTCCCCAGATTGATGGTCTGATTGAATTATTGGTGATGTGACATTATCTGTATGTCACCACCTTGCTGTTCACTTCATCAATGATATCTATAATCCCATTTTTTATGTTAAAAATGATAACATCAGCATTGCTGCTCATATTAATCTCTTGTCCCAGATTGGATGCTACTGAGGCCAAACCTAACATTCCACCTGTAATCTTGCCCTGTAAGAGTCACCCACATTGCTGTGGGTGTGGAGTCAAACGTAGGCCAGACTAGGTAAGGATGGCAGTTTCCTTCCGAAAGGATATTAGTGAACCAGATAGGCTTTTCTGAGAAACAAGATCATTACATCTGATGACATTTACCTGAGCACAGATTGAAAATTGAAGTGGGGAGCAATTTGTTTACGGCGTTATTCAGCACAGCTTGGTCCAAGTCAAAACATCTGTTTGTTGCGAGTGAAAACTGAGCACATTTTGTTACAATTACATTGAGGCAATAAAGAAACCCCCTTCCAACTGAGCTATCTACTCAGTGTATATCTGCTTGTCAAGTTCATATCAACTTGAAAGCTTTCAACCAGTCAATTATAACCTCTTCAATTATAAAACTTATCTCAGCCTAGAAATTGGCTGTTTTATCCTCATAGCAACAGTAAGCACTTATTCTCCAAACAGTCCTAATCTCAAAGGGTTACTCTGTTCATATTCTTTCACTTCAACCACCTGTCTAACCTATTCTTAAATGTCACCATGGTCTCTGCTCAAATCATGAAGGCAATAATGTGTTTTTTTTAATGCAAATTAATTTCTGTTCACCCAATAGTATTGCCAATAATTCCTGCAGCCCACAGGGTTACCGGAAGCAGCCTCTGGCTGGGAGCTTTGGAGGTTATTGGCAGACAGGGGATTAGATTCTGGATTAGTGTTGCTGGAAGAGCACAGCAGTTCAGGCAGCATCCAAGGAGCTTCAAAATCGACATTTCGGGCAAAAGCCCTTCATCAGGAACAGTTAATTAGTTAACAGTTAACACTTAATCCCCCTAGGGGATTAGATTCCCTAGAGTGTGGAAACAGCCCTTCGGCCCAACCAGTCCACACCAACCTCTGAAGAGTAACCCACCCTGACCCATTTCCCTCTGACTAATGCACCTAACACTATGGGCAATTTAGAATGGCCAATTCACCTGACCTGCACATCTTTGGACTGCGGGAGGAAACCAGGGCACCTGGAGCAAACCCACGCAGACATGGGGGAGAATGTGCAAACTCCATACAGACAGTCGCCCAAGGCTGGAATCGAACCTGGGTCCCTGGCACTGTGAGGTAGCAGTGCTAACCACTGAGCCACTGTGCCACCCAAAGGAGTCAGTGATAACTCAGGTTTGTGGTCCACACTTACTGTGTATCAAAGTTTCTCCTGCCGTGTGGGCTAAATCACTTAGATTTACATTTCCACCAATGTCCTCTTGGGAGTGAGCTTAGAGAGGCAGAATGGGCAGACCCCAAGGTCGGTGACAACCAGACTGCAGGCCCAGATTGCTATCCAGAATCTGATGGTGGGTGTGTGAGATGACACACACACATCAATAGCAGAATGAGCTTGAACCTTTACCTTCAAGTCCAGAGATTGAGACAAGACTGATGCAAAGAGGTTTTTTTTTAACTCATTCATTCACTAGGCCAGTATTTATTGCCCATCCCTAATTGCCCAGAGGGCAGTTAAGAGTCAACCACATTGCTGTGGGTCTGGAGTTACATGTAGGCCAGATCAAGTAAAGATGGCAGTTTCCTTCCCTAAAGGACATTAGTGAACCAGATGTGTTTTTCCGATAAGCAACATCATTAGACTCTTAATTTCAGATTTTTATTCAAATTCCACCATCTGCCTTTACAGAATACAAACCTGAGTCCCCAGAACATCGCCTGGGTCTCTGGATTAACAGTCCAGCGATCATACTATTGGGTCATCTTCTCTCCTGAGTATAGTACTGTAGAATCAGCGATATGTAGATCTTCAGTCTGACGTTTTTCCAACTGAGCTACTTCAGCTTGAATGGACTAGACCAGGCACCCCCTCAAAATATCTTAAGCAGTAGCCTAGGCCTTTTTTTTTATTTTAAGGGTGGGTGTGAAATGTGTATTCCCAATGAGATGCGACTGGTCAAACCACTCAATGTTAAGCAAAACACAATTTATTTAAACACTGTAGTAAAATACAAATGAAAGAAGGAGGGATTTAGGAGAACATAATTGCTGAAAAGCTCAATCGAATAATAGATACTGTACCTATCACTAATTAACTGTTCCAATGCAATAACATCCCACAAACACAAATTCAGACACAGATTCTGACATGCAGTTCTCCAACCCAGGAGGAAACAACATCAAGAGAGATTTCAGAGAACGTAGCAGTTAGGAATCATTTACTAAAGCTCCAACCTTCTGGGACTCTTCTGAAAAAGTAGAAAGCCTGATCTGTGGTTCACTGATGTCCTTTCAAGGAGGGAAATTCCACCAGCATTCTCAAAGATCCATCTCACCCTGGCAATGGTTTTCTACAACCTCTACCATTGGGGAGAAGGTACAGAAGCCTGAACACACGTATCAGCCGGTTTCGAAACAGTTTCTACCCTACTGTTGTTTAAATATTGAATAGATTCTCGAAACTCTGAGCATTCGCCTGTACCTGTTTTTGGTTTGCAGCGGTTCACCTGTCATTTACTTATCTATGCTTATTTACTTAACTCTGTGATCTGTCAGTATTGCTCACAAGGCAAAGCTTTTCACTCTGCCTGATAAATCCAATTCAAATCAAATCAAATCAAATCGAATCTTCACCCGGGCTGGCCTACAGGTGACTCCAGACCCACAGCAATGTGGTTGACTATTAAATGCTCTCTGAAATGGCCAAACAAGCCACTCAGCTCAAGAGAAATACAAGATGGGAAGTAACAGGCAAAAGCTGAAGGGCTCATGCCCGAAACATCGATTTTCCTGCTCCTCGGATGCTGCCTGAACTGCTGTGCTTTTCCAGCACCACTCTAATCCAGAATCTGGTTTCCAGCATCTGCAGTCATTGTTTTTACCAAGTTGGGAAGTAACAACACCCGCATCCTGTGACAGAACTTTATAAAAACCCAGCTGCATTGTTCCCTATAACGTAGACTGCAAATGAAAATTGGTGGATCACTGACTCTGGAAAATAATGTCACTTATTGTCATCAGATCATTTCACCTTGCCCCTTAAGCTGCAGTTTAATCTTTGATCACAGAGTTGAATACCTTACTGTCCAAACTGGCTTAAGAGCACGCAATAGTTGCAGGCTGAGGGTAACTAAAACAAAATTTTATTTTATAAAAGTAACCAGCGCACAAATATCAGACTCATTCACAACAATTGCAGTATGCTCACTTGTAAGTTGACAGCAAAACCTACTTGGAAATACATCAGCCGCCACATGGTCTGGCCCCTATTTCAACCGCCTTATTGGCTCCTCTTTAGAATAATCAGCACCTTGTCACACAAACATAGTGTTCATTGTCTGTCAAATTTCTTACTAGCTAACCATGAGGAAATTGCAAATTAAATCCTAACACCAGGCTTGGAAGAATGTCAGCTAAAGCCCGAACAAAAGATCTCTATTTAGATAGCACCTAGACATGTCTTTCAGCAACACTCCCATGTATTTCTCATCTAATGAATCTAACACAGTTTTAAGGGAGCTTTCTTGCAGTCCACCTGGCAGCTTCTAAGAAATATTGTACTGACACAGTAAGGGGGCACCTTGAAGCTCCATTTATTGACTGTGCGATAGTGTCGCAAAATGGAATGTCTCAAGGCATTTTTGAGGTCAGTTTTCCAAGTTACATCAAGGAGGGGAGACCAAAAACTTAGCCAAAGTGCTTGGTAAGAGCCCAAAAGGAGGAGGACGGAGAGATAAAGATGCTTAGGTCATGAATTCTAGAGCTGAGGAAGCCAAAGGTTGGTGGGGCAATTGAAATAGGAGATGTAGAAGAGGCAAGAATGAGTTGAAGTCTTGGGGGTTGTATGGCTGGAGGAGGTCATAGAGCTGGGGAAGGGGTCTGAGGAAGGGTCACTAGACCTGAAACGTTAACTCTGATTTCTCTCCACAGATGCTTGCCGGATCTTGCTGCGATTTTCCAGCCATTTCTATTTTTGTCTCCGATGCCACAGAGGGATTTGAGGGGAAGGACAAGGTTTTGAAATGGAGCCACAGCATGACTGAGTGTCAATGTACATCATCGAGCACCAGGGAGGGGGAGTGACGGTTAAAACAACACCCAGTGCGAACTAGGATACAGGCTGCAGATTCTGCAATTAGGTCAAGTAGCATACTAGGAAATTCCTGGGATCTGCGCTTCGTCTCGACTGTCATGAGTTCACCAGAAGTGCGACAGAGAGACAAGGAATTTTACGATCAATTAGGGCAGAAATTGAGAAGCTTTATTCTGAAACTCACTGGAGCTGTGGGAGAGCTCTTAATGGGGCACTGCAGAGGATTCCTAGCTCCACACCTGACTTAACACACTACCCATTTGATACCAAATAGATTTTGTTGCAGAACTACCAGAAAGAGAAGTTGTTCTGTGCAGCAGTTAGTTAGGGTTGTCTGAAAAGGGACACTTGACACATGCGTGAACCTTACAAATAGCAATAACCTGCTGTTTTTATAAACTTGGCTTGCACTCACGGCTACAGATACAGAGACAAACACAAGCTGCAACATACCAGGGAACAAACTGACACTTTTTACTTGTAAACCCAGTGTTTTTTAGTTTTATCTGTAGCCCAATAAATCTTGCACAGCACTGAACAGCACAGAGAAGATAATATAAACAATATAAAGTGACCAGTTCTATCAAAGAGTTAGCATCACGAAAGCATCGAAAGTCTTATGCTGATCCAGTGTTTCTGATTGTTATCATTTCAGCTTTCTTACATATCCACTTGCTCTCTGACTCAATGCATTGTCATGTATTGAGCTCCAGCATTAATAACGTACAGCACATAAAGCTCATGATTTGGAGATGCCGGTGTTGGACTGGGGTGTACAAAGTTAAAAATCACACAACACCAGGTTATAGTCCAACAGGTTTAATTGGAAGCACACTAGCTTTCGGAGCGACGCTCCTTCATCAGGTGATTGTGGAGGGCTCGATCGTAACACAGAATTTATAGCAAAAATTTGCAGTGTGATGTGACTGAAATTATACATTGAAAAATTGATTGTCTGTTAAGCCTTTCATTTGTTAGAATACAGTAATAGTTTCACTGCTTTAATGTGTAAATCACAAAACCCTTTTTTTTAAAAGTTGCATTCTCGGGTTAGCTGTTAACAATGGTGATAGCTAGACAATATGTTGAAGGTGTTAGCCACCTGTGTTCTCTGTATATGACAAGATGTTTAGATTGATTCTAATCTAAAAAGTGAGATAACAGTGTTTTACATAAATTCATGCAGTTTTTGAGCTCAAGAGTTCTACATGAATATATGCAGTTTTTGAGCAAAGTGCAATGTAACTCTGCAAGTACAAATTCACCGTCTATGTGTATCTGTGTCCGTGTGTATGTAAGAGTGTGTGTGTGTAGGAATATCTGTGCGTGTGTGTAGTGCAATGGTGATCACCTGTAATGTGACATGAACCCAAGGTCCCGGTTGAGGCCCTCGCTACTGTTTTTTTATTTTTTATTTATTTATAATAATAAAAAATAAAAAATACTGGGGATGTTTTCCCTGGAGGGTTGGAGGCTGAGGGATGACCTTATCGAGTTTTATAAAATCATGAGGGGCACGGATAGGACAAATACACAAGGTATTTTCCCTAGGGTGGGCGAGTCCAAAACTAAAGGTCATAGGTTGAGGGTGAGAGAGGGAAATTTTAAAAGAGAACTGAGGGGTAACTTTTTCCCATAGAAGTGTTGCGTGTATGGAATGAGCTGCCAGAGGAAGTAACGGAGGCTGATACAATTACAACATTTAAAAGGCATCTGGATGGGTATATGAATAGGAAGGGTTTGGAGGGATGTGAACCAAGTGCTGTCAAATGGGACTACATTAATTTAGGATGTCTGGTTGGGATGGATAAGTTGGACTCTCTTATGATGTACATCTCTTATGATGCTATAACCTCTGCCTTACAACATCTCTTCAAAAAAAGAACAAAATTACGTCTTAAGGTGACAGCATTGTCACACAATCAAGAGACGCAATGGTGTTGCTTCCTGCTGCTCAATGGTCAAACTCATTCACAAGTTTCTCCTGGGCAGAGGGTAATGAATGGATGCTCCACAGCAACTGAGGACAGCAGGAGTTCTGTCAGCTCCTCCAGACCAGAGGGAAAGGGGAGACAGTCCCACCCACACTCTCATTGGTCATCAAGTATTTTGGGAAGTAGTAGAAGTATTTAAGATGCTACCATCAGCAACTTTTGAGATCGACACTCCTGCAAACAGCTTATTACTTCTTGGTCCTTGTCAGCGACTGGCTGTGTTGAAGGTAGATGTTTGATGTCAGCAAGAGCAACAAAATAAAATGAGCAAGCCTGGGCTTTAAACTGTGGAAAGAAAGAAATTGCAACAAGAGGCGATATAACCTATCTCACCAGTGCTGGCACTCGCTCTCCCAGTAGAATAATGTGAAACTGAGTTGGGGCTCCCAATCCAATTCCTTTCCAGCACGGAGGTTGTCTACTCCCACCTCTGTAATATCACTTGTCTCTGCTCAATTACAATCTTCATTCACATGTATGTTACATTTGGACTGGCCTCTGACGAGCCTCCCGTATAAAGCTGAGCATGTCAAATTCTCAGCTACTCAAATTCTAACTCGTATCAAGACCCTGGTCACACATCAACTGTGTGCTTGCTGATCAATTTTCACTGCCAGTGCGGCATCACCTCAATTTGACCATCTTCATTCTACGTTTTATCTCTTTCAATAGCCTCTTTAACTTCCTTCAATCCTGCAACTGTCTGACATTTCTGTCCTGTTAAGGTTCAGCTTTCTTCTCCATCTTTGAATTTCACTGCTCTGCAATTGATGATGATGACTTCAGCTGCAACATGGACTGATTGAAAGTTTTAATGCAAATCTCTCTCCTTATGTTCACCACCTGTCCATGAGCAAGTTGTTAGAATCCCAACATTGTGGAAGCAAGCCATTCGGCCCATCAAGTACACACCGACCCTCCAAAGAGAATCTCACCCAATCCTTGTAACCCTGCATTTCCCATGGCTAACCTACCTAGCCTGCACATCCCTGCACATGACGGGCAAATCAGCATGGCCAATCCACATTACCTGCACATTTTTGGACTGTGGGAGGAAACCAAAGCAAACTCACGCAGACACAGGGAGAACCTGAAAACTCCACACAGTTACCCGAGGGTGGAATCGAATCCAGGTCCCTGATGCTGTGAGGTAGCAGTGCTAACCACTGAGCCACCATATCACCCCATTATTTTGTCCCCTCTTATTTTTAGACAGTGGAGGTGTGGTTGCCCTGTTCATGGGCTTTGACTTTATAAGGACCACAATGATATGGTCAAACAAAAAGTAGAGTTCATTTTGCACAAGGGAAATCTCAAACATAAGTGCACTTATAAACCTACAAAGAGATGGGGAAACAGAAATTATGAAGAGATTATTAAATTAGTAGCAAATTAAATCCAAAACTGTAGAATATACTGGTTTATTAATGTCCTTACTTTTAAAAATGAAATACAAAGTTGGAACCAGCAATCTGGGATATTTTTATACGGTTGTGTCGATTGGCTAGCTCACAGTTGAGGAGTTTTAAGCAAAACCCTTTTAAAAGTCTTGATTTGTTTTATTGTTATTGCATGTACCTAGGGACAGTGTAAAGGTCTGTTTTGCGTGCAGTAAAGGTAGATCATACCATACAAAGTGCATTAGGGTAATGGAACAGAGCAAGGAATACAATGTTATGGCTGCAGAGAAGGTACACAGAGAGCGAGATCAATATTTATGTTTAAAATTTGAGAGGTCTTAGGAGATGTTTTGCTGAAACATGACTTCTGCCTCACCATTTTGACAAACAGAAAGTCTTTGCATAAATTCTTTTGTAGGTAAGATGTATTTGTTTACCTCCTTGTAGCCCAGAGGCAGGGCTGTTGATGTTGTATGGAGCAGTGATGACCCCAAATATATCGATATATTACAGGTCGCTCTGCTGTAACTCGACAGTTGTGTGCCTCGGTGATCTTGTGCTATGGAAAACAGCTATGGAAAACTGCTGTAGAAAACTGCGCTGTGGAAGATCACTATACACATTCAGTAGAAAGTTTGCGTTATCCAAACAGCTTCCATAATTTGTCAATCGCATCATTGCCAATTCATGTTGACAAAATGTGCATTATACCAGAAGATTCCTGAAGAAGGGCTTATGCCCGAAATGTCGATTCTCCTGTTCCTTGGATGCTGCCTGACCTGCTGCGCTTTTCCAGCAAGACATTTTCAGCTCTGATCTCCAGCATCTGCAATCCTCACTTTCTCCTCGAAGATTATACCGGAATGACTTGTAATAATGTTATAGTTAAAAAGGTGAAAAAGCAAAATACTGCAGATGTTGGAAATCAGAAATAAACACAGAGAATGCTGGAGAAACTCAGAGGTTCTGCTGTCAAGACAGAAAACAGTGAACGTTTCAGTTCTGTTCTGAAATGGAGTCATAACATTAATTCTGTTTCTCTCTCAACAGACATGGCCAGACCTGCTGAGATTATTCAGCATTCTGAGTGTTAGTTAAAAAGGCAGTTGGATTGAATATTGTGGGAGACATGTGATCAAGCCTCCTAGGAAGGGAGACAAAGTTTGACTTTGCAAGAACCGTTGGTTTGATGTGAAAGTTAATTTTATGATGCTCCTTTGAAAGGCTTTGGGAGTTTTATATAAACAAATGTCGTTATTGATGGGGATTTTACTGGCTTTCATTTTTTGACAGGTTCGGGCAATGGTCATTAATGGATAAGGGACCACTCAGTAGCGTATCTGAACGTGACGGAAAGACTGATCATACACTCTGCACCATCAAAATTAATTAGTAAGTTAAAAGCCAGTGCAGTGCCTTATCCAGGTCAACAGTGGATACTGGAAATCCTTCCAAGTGCAAGATGGATGAACAGCAATCATTTGACTTTAAGATTACCAAAAAAAAATCAAGTTCCTGGGACATGCTTCAATCTCAAGAATGAGTTGCAACACAATTGATTGTTATTTTATTGTGATGCGCAGTTGCTTTTTCACTCCAACTTCACGTCGCAGGATGAAATAGTGCATGTGACAGGTCTGTTAGCCCAGTTTGTGTGATTGATGGGATTTCTGTACTGAGCACCATTTTAAGCAGTAATGATCAGTACACAGGGGAGTCTGCTGCCAGGTCTTAGAAGGTGGACTGCTGGCTTTATTCTTCGCTTCTGAATCTGTAATGAATTAATACGAATTAAAATGTCACCTCTTACGGCATTCATTTGTCTATTTTTCCCCTTGCAGGAATTTACATCGCAGGAGGCCACTTAGACTTTGTATGCAGACGTAGATCTTAACTCGAGAAATCAAAGATGAATTGCCCGAGTCTCTTCTAAAGCGGCTTGAATTATACCTTCCTTAAAAAGGTGTCAAGGTATCTACTGCAACGATTAACTGCATACACATCTTGCTATATATAAAAGCAAAATGGCATTTTTGCTCATTCTTTCTTCACTCTCTTAATGACAAATTTCAATTGATGATATATTACTGGTGCCTCAGTCAGGTGAAGTAGACTTTTCTCACTCGTAAAGTCACACAGACGTACAGCACAGACCCTTCAGTCCAATGTGTCCACATCGACTATGCTCCTAAATTAAACTAGTTTCACCTGCCTGCGCTTAATCCATATCCCTCCAAACCTTTCCTCTTCATGAACTTATCTAAACACTATTTAAATGTTGTAACTGTAGCGGCATCCATTACTTTCCCTGGCAGTTCATTCCACACACCAAAAAAAAGTTGCCCCTCATATCCTTTTTTGCATCTTTCTCCTCTCACCTTAAAAATACACTCCCTAGTTTTGATCTCCCCCACCCTAGGGAAAAGACCCTTATAACTTACCTCATCTATGCCGCTCACGATTTTATAAACCTCAATAAAGTCAACCCTCAAACTCCTATGCTCCAGTGTAAAAAATCCCAGTCTATTTTTATATCTCAAACCTGCCACTCCCAGCAAAATCCTTTGGAACTCGCTCCAGTTTAATAATCACCTTTGCTCAATTGAAATCAAATTCTTAAAAAAAAATCTCTAAAAAACATTCTGTGAGTCTTGTCTATTTGATCATAAATAGTTCCAATTTCTTAAAGTTTCCTGTCATTAGATCTTTCACATCATAGTGTTACGTTATGTCAAATGCTGCAATTATACCAGCCCATCACCTTGATTCTACTCCAGTTCCTCGCCTTGTCAACCACTCTGCGCTATTTAGAAACAGAAAGAATCCTATCTGGATGCATCACAGCTTGGTACGGCCCTGCCCAAGACCACAAGAAACTACAGAGAGTTGTGAACACAGCCCAGTCCATCACCCAAACCAGCCTTCCATCCACCGACTCCATCTGTACTTCCTGTTGCCACAGGAAAGCAACCAACAGAAATAAATACCCCTCCCAACCCATTTATACTCCGTTCCACCCTCTTGCATCACATTTGAATATATGTGTAAACAAATTCAAGAACAGCTTCTTCCCAGCCGTTATCAGACTTTTGAATGGACCTCTCAAATGTTAATTCTGATCTCTCTCTCTCTCTCTGCACTTTTTCTGTGGATGTAACACTGTAACTTGCACTCTATTCTGCTACCCCATTGCACTTTATTTGTTATGAACTGCCTGTAGAGCAAGGAAAACAACACTTTTCATTTTATCTTAGTACATGCGACAACTATAAACTAAACTAAAACTCTAGAAACCATAATTCTGATCACGGATAGATAAAAGGGATGTTCCTTGTAGACATTATTGCAATTATTGCAATAAATCCAATTATTTGAACTGGGTGACGTTAAAGTAAAAGGAGCAAACTATAATGTAAATGAGCTTATTTTTGTTTCATCTTCAAATGTCCTTTCATTTCATGGAAAAATGGATGGAATCTTAGGATACAGTTCCAAAAAAACAAACAGCATAAGTGCTGGATTCTCATAAGAATAACAAATGATATTTACAACAGACTGCTTCCCTGAGTGTAGGAAAACCATCAGAATTGCCAAGTATTTGGAAACTTTTAGTGGACTTCCACTAAGTTTGCAAGAAGGCATGTCTTCTCACATAAACTCACTCGAATCTCCAGCAAGGTTCCAGACTAAGTGTGGGAAGGAGGGGAACAAGTTGCGAGCTGTAAGATTCCCAGTTCCAGAGAGTAAGGCAGAAAGGGCAAACATGAATTTCTGCGGAATCTTTCATGGCCTTGGGATGTCCCAAAATGCACTGAAACTAATGAAGTGATTATTTTCAAGTCTAATTGCTGCTTCACTAAGGAAATATAGCAACCAATTCATTCACAGTAAGGTCCCCCAAGCAACATGGGTAGGTCCCACAGTGTAGTGATTATCACATCTGCTTTACACACAGAAGATCCTGAGTTTGAGCTTCTGTCAAGTTGTCATGTTTTGGGGTGGCACGGTGGCTTAGTGGTTAGCACTACTGCCTCACAGCACCAGGGACCCGGGTTTGATACCAACCTCGGGCGACTGTCTGCATAGAATTTGCACATTCTCCCCGTGTCTGCGTGGGCTTACTCCGGGTGCTCCGGTTTCCTTCCACAGTCCAAAGATGTGTGGATAAGGGTGAATTGACCATGCTAAATTACCCAAAATGTTCAGGAATGTGTAGGTTAGGTGCATTAGTCAGGGGAATTGTAAAGTAATAGGGTCCGGGATTGGGTCTGGGTGGGATATACTCTTTGGAGGGTCGGTGTGGACTTGTTGAGCCAAATGGCCTGTTTCCACACTGTAGGGATTCTATTCTATGAGATAACACCCAGTTGGGGGCAGGTCCAGCCACCACCTTTGCGATGGGCTTTTATGAAGAAACTTTTAAGGCCTTCAAAGGGCTTGTCTGCAATTTTACTTCCTCTCGCGGGATTCCAGACAGTCCTTAATTTAACGAACACAGGATGAACATGTGTAGGGGCCGACTCTTGAACAGAACAAAGTAACAGAGCATGACCTGACCTCTCATGGTCATGACCTGCAGATTCGGCTTTCAAAGGCTTTTCCAAAGCTAAGGAGTAATCTACAGGCAGCTTTGAGGATTGAGTTACACAGGCAGCAGCCTCCTGATGTTTCACTGACAGGCTGTACACATGGGGTGTGAGCAGTGAGCTGTGAATGGCCAAGAACACGGGCTCCACAGCACTAGCAGCCTGGTCAGTGACAGGGAGACTTGGAGAAAATTAACCTCAGCCGGCATCAAAGCATGCCTTGTGAAGATCATGCTCTAAGTTGGCACTGTCCGTTTGGCTGAACTGCTGTGGTACTCCTTCCTTAATATCGAAAATCTCAAAAGCTGCTCAGATGAATTCCAGCTCTTTGATTTTGTGACTTAATGAGAATTAAATATCGCTGCAAACAAAAACAGTATGCCGCTCATGATTTTGTAATCCTCAATAAGGTCACCCTCCATCCACTGTGTTCCAGTGAAAAAAAGTTCCAGCCTATCTTCATAACTCAAACCCTTCATTCCCCACAATATCTTGGTAAATCTTTTCTGAACCCTCTCCAACTTAATTAAGTCCTTTTATTTTAATGTCACCCCAATTCAAATAATGGGAGTATTCAGCTTGCTAATGCAATAATGTACACCAGGAAATGCCCTTTTTACTGTCTATGATCAGAATTATGGTATTTAAAAGGTTTCTTGAGTTTGGTTTATTGTTGTCACATGTTCCGAAATGAAGTGAAAAGCGTTGTTTTGTGTGCTATACAGGCAGCTCCTACCATACAAAGTGCAGCAGGCTAGCAGGACAGAGTGCAGGACACAGTGTTATAGAGTTTGTAGAGTCATATACCACAGAAACACACCCTTGGGTCCAATTCGTCCATGCTGACCAAGTTTCCCAAACTAAACTAATCCTATTGCCTGCGTTTTGCCCATATCCCTCTAAACCTTCTCTATTCATTAACCTGTCCAAATGTCTTTTAAACGTTGTAACTGCCCCTGCATTCATCATTTCATCTGGCAGTTCATTCCACACCCAAACCACTCTCGGTGTGTAAAGATTACCTCTCAGATCCCTTTTAAATCTTTCACATCTCATCTTAAAATGATGACCCCTAGTTTTGATCCCCCCTATGCTGGGGAAAAGACCTATTTCTCTATCCGGGTAAAAACAATGACTGCAGATGCTGGCAGTTCAGGCAGCATCCGAGGAGCAGTAAAATCGACGTTTCGGGCAAAAGCCTATTTCTCTGTCCACAGAGTCTGCCAGAGCATCTCCAACACTTTCATTTTTTTTTTCACTTTAAATACTTACATTAATCATTCTTAGCTTACTGATGAAGTTAGTATTCATGAGTTTATTAAAAAGCAGACCACAACATAATATTGTGTTTTACTGTAATACATATTTTCTATTCATTAATGGGATGAGGGGATAATGGGATGACTAGGCCAGTATTTATTGCTTATCCCTAATTGCCTGGAGGGCAGTTAAGTGTCAACCATGTTGCTGTGGGTCTGGAGTCACATGTCAGCCAGACCAGGTAAGGATGGCAGTTTCCTTTCCTGAAGGACATTAGTGAACCTGATAGGGTTTTTTTTCCCTGACTATTGATTCATCATTAGACTCTTAATTCCAAATTCAAATTCTACCATGGCAGGATTCTAATCCAGGATCCCAGACCCCAGTCTCTGGATTAACAGTATAGCGATAATACCACTAGACCATTGCCTTTCTTGTCCCAACAACTGTGAGAAAAGGTGAGCCTGCCTCAATCTGCAGCCAGTTGAGTTGCTGTGGCGACGTACACTTTTACATCCATGTTATAGCCTGTAGCTAAGAACAATATTGGTAGTGCCTCCAACTGTGTTCCAGCAGATAGCTGACCTCTTAGCACCTGTTGAAGCGATTTGCAAGATGCTTTTCAAACTGTTTGGGTGCGTTTAGAATGTATCTTCCTTGATCATCAAGCCCTAGAGTGGGTCTGGTACCTGGCTCTGTTGACTCAGAGGCAGGAATGCTAACACTGCAACACGAGACCTCTTACCAGTGGTTCTAAAGACATAAAGTTTCAAACATCGCTGGACTATTATGGATTGGTTGTTTGGTGAAAGTCTCAGATGATGAACCAGAAGAGAACAACAAAACCCCTGCTGGGTTAAAATAGAAACTTATCACTGGAATATCTTGGGTCTTTAGGAATTGTCAACAAATCCTTGAATTTGTGTTACCTTCCCCCCCAACTTTTCCATCTCCTCCATTTAAGGCTACGTAGTCTTGCCGAGATATACAGGTTTTTAAATGATGGCCAACCTTCAGTAACTGCCGAGATATCAGGAGCAACTAGAGATCGAAGATTAAATATTGAAAATGGCAGCATAGGATTCTGGCCTCTCACAACAATTGCATGTGTGCATTTCTTTGCAGTAGCACAGAAAACAAGGCATGAAAGATTGATCTTGCAGTCCTCAGTCCAAGGACACTAATGCCAGTTATCATATTCACTGGTACCTCGCTAAGACCAGCCAGAGCTTTCTGAGCCTGAACTTTCTGGGGCGGCACGGTGGCTCAGTGGTTAGCATTGCTGCCTCACAGCACCAGGGACCCAGGTTCGACTGTCTGTGTGGAGTTTGCACATTCTCCTCGTGTCTGCGTGGGTTTCCTCTGGGTGCTCCGGTTTCCTCCCACAGTCCAAAGATGTGCAGATCAGGTGAATTGGCCATGCTAAATTGCCCATAGTTTTAGGTGCATTAGTCAGAGGGAAATGGGTCTTTGGAGGGCTGGTGTGAACTTGTTGGGCTGAAGGGCTTGTTTCCACACCACAGGGAATCTAATCTAATCTAATCAAAAACTTAGATCATTTAGGTTTGTGCATGATTCACCTCCAACTCCCCTTGAGAAATTGATGTTGTAATGTTTAACTGTGGAAATAAAACCAAGAACTCTGCTATCAGCAAGATGTTGTAAAACTTGAAAGGGTTCAGAGAAGATTTACAAGGATGTTGCCAGGTTTGGAGGATTTGAGCTATAGGGAGAGGCTGAATAGGCTGGGGCTGTTTTCCATGGAGCGCCAGAGGCTGAGGGGTGACCTTATAGAGTTTTATAAAATCTTGAGGGGCATGGATAGGGTTAAAAGTCGAGGTCTTTTCCACAGGGTAGGAGAGTCCAAAGCTAGAGAGCACAGATTTAGAGTGAAAAGGGAAAAATTTAAAAGGAATCTGAGGGAGACTTTCATGCACAGGGTGGTGGTGGAGTGAGCTGTCAGAGGAAGTGGTGGAGGCTGGTACAATTACAACATTTAAAAGGCATCTGTATAGGTGTATGAACAGCAAGGGTTTAGAGGGATATGGGTCAAATGCTGACAAATGGGTAATTTCAGATATGTGGTGGGCATGGATGAGTTGGACCGAAGGGTATGTTCCCATGCTGTACAGCTCTATGACTCTAAATACAGCAATGGGAGTCAACAAGGTAGATACGGTAATGGTATTTGACAGAAAACAGGGATCACAGCAGATAAAACAGAAGCACTTCCAAAAATAGCTTCCTGACTGGTGAGTGCTAATACTGTCATGCAGACAACTGACATGGTTAAAGAAATTTCCTTTTTTTCTGGATGGAATGAGACACCGTGGAGTCACGTTGTCATCTCCTCAGTGGCCTTTTATCTAGAAAGCTTTAAGCCGTGAACTGCAACATGTCAATCAGTAACCCTCATTAAATCTCATTACCCTGAAGTCTAACAAATCTCTCATATTTATGATGACAAATATCTTGCCCGGATTTAAAATGTATCAAACTGCAAAAGCACATAAAATATGAGAAAGGAGGGAAACTATGGAAAAGGATAATCTCCCGCTGATGTCCAGTAAAAAGATGGGATCATCTTCAAGCTTACAATGTGCTCGATTACTGCGACATTCATGATTGGATGTGTTCAAGGCTCGAGGCCGTTTTCCAGCTTACCAGAAATAATTACTCATCTGGCCCAAAGAGATTTTGTGATTGTATTTATATTACAGCTTTGCGATGAAGTTAAACTCTCAGAAATATAAGTGATTACGTTCTTTAACTGGAGTGTGAAGCAAAGTAAAGATCAATCAGGCATCTCCTCACAGAGGCACAGTGGCTCAGTGGTTAGCACTGCTGCCTCAAAGTGCCAGGGACCCGGGTTCGATTCCCACCCTCAGGTGACTATCTGTTTGGAGTTTGCACATTCTCCATGTATCTGCGTGAGTTTTCTCTGGTTTCCTCCCACGGTCCAAAGGTGTGCACATTAGGTGGATTGGCCATGTTAAATTGCCCCATAGTGTCCAGGGATATATAGGCTAGTTGCTGTGGTTCTGTTCGCCGAGCTGGAAGTTTTTGTTGCAAACGTTTCGTCCCCTGTCTAGGTGACATCCTCAGTGCTTGGGAGCCTCCTGTGAAGCGCTTCTGTGGTGTTTCTCCGGCATTTATAGCGGCCTGTCCCTGCCGCTTCCGGTTGTCAGTTTCAACTGTCCGCTGTAGTGGCCAGTATATTG